>NW_005871943.1:137022-141143 GCF_000147115.1 Myotis lucifugus
AGTTCTCTGCACAGGACTAAGCACAGGACCACCCACAGCACGTCACTCACAACATCTCCCCGTCCCCCCGCGACGGAGCCAACACTCAGGTCATCTTCAGCTGTTATGCCCCATGACGGAGCCGTAGGTGACAACGTGGCCTGGCCCGGCGACGCAGAGGACAGCGAGGGGATTTCACCCCCACATCCTCCCCTTCAGGACTTGCCCTGCACAGCCAAGGACACCCTGGTCAGGCCCGGAGGGTCAGAGCACGCAAGCCATGGAGCAGCACATCCGGGAGGGAAAGGCAGCCTGGGGCGAAGGCCATGAATGAAGGCCCAGGCGACCAGCTCCTCCTGATGCTGCCGCTGGGAGGGCGCGGGCGGGAGTGCTCTGACCGCTGTGCTGCGAGGGGGCGGCCGGGAGGGGAGTCCTGGGCCTGGAGAGCCGGTGACTTCCACCTCTAGGACGATGGTGCGGCTCGGCCGGCATCCCCCTTTTTGTCGATTGCTTTTGAGTCTGGGGTCCCAGGGCAGAGGTAGGGGCACAGCTGGCCGCACCCAGGGTGATGATGCCGGGAAATAACTGCTGTGTCTTCCATGTTGGGCAAAACGGCTTCACTGGCCTGGTAGCCTGTGATGGACGGGACATTGAGTCTTTGGCTCCGGGGGCCTGTCCTCTGCCAGGCCCCGGCGGCTGTGCAGGAGCAGCACGAGGGGAAGGAAACCTGGTGGACTTGGGTGGGAGGTGGCTCCTGCAGGCCGGCTGCCCTGGGATTTCCCAGAAGGCTGGGCGACAGCGAGAGAGCCAAGCCAGGGATGGGCTCAGCCAGGGCCCCCGTTCCTGCAGGCACTTGGCACAAGGGACGGCGCTGTGCATCTGCCAGGCACCACCCAGAACCGGGGGCCTGGATGAACCGGGGGCCAGCTCAGAGCTGCTGGCAGTCAGGGGGCGACCCTGGGGGTCCCGGGGTGGCTGGAAGGGCAGAGGCTCGAGGAGGGAGCTGGAACCCTCTCAAGGCGCTCTTCCGATGGGCACACAGGGGCTGCCTGGGCTGCGGGCCATTGGCATCAGCCAACTGAAGTGCCGATTCCGGAGGCCAGCCCAGGCCTGGGTCGCCGGAGGTTCCCCACCCATGCCTACTGAAGCCCCTCCAGAGGTCCGAGGACTCTCTTGGGGGAGGGGGTAGATGGGAGAGCCAGCCTGGGCCCCTGGCAGTGCACACTGCAGGGTGGTGGTCCCGACACCTGCCCTCCTCTGCCCCGGGGGCTGGCGGGACACCAAGACGGAGGGAAGCTGGGGACTGGCCTCAGGGGCTGGGGTCCACCCCCTCCCGCCTTCCCCCTGCACAGCCTCCACCCAGCCCCTGCCCGCTTGAGTGGAATTCGCTGTAACTTCAGAAGGGAGAAGCACAGCAACGAACACCCGGAGCAGCCGCCTGAGACGCGGAGAGGGGGGAAGGCGATGGGTCACCCGGGCCGGCAAGGACACGCGCTACCTCCCCTCGGCATCCCCACCGCCCACCGCTTCCCTGGCCTCGGTCCAGGCACCGCGGGCCTCCAGCCCTCCCACCGTCCACCACATGCCTTTGCAGTCAGTCAGTCTCAGAACCAGAACCTTTTCCAGACCCACGAGGAGACCCGGATGAGGGCTCCCCAAGGGTGTGCATGGAAGGAGGGCCCGGAGAAGGAAGGGCTTGCACCCCAGGGCTGAGATCCAAGGGGGGCGGGGGGAGGAGGAGGCTCACCCAGGCCTGAGCCCTCGGACCCACGCACAGCAGGCCCAGTCCCGGCCTGGCTTTTGATGACGGAGCTGCCCGGACTAGAGAGACCCCAGGAAAAGATGAGCGATGGTTCCCACTGCCCCTCCCCTTCCAGCGCCCCGCCCCATGGCTGCCCCTGCCACCTGCACAACCCTGACATTTCCAGTCTGAGCAACCACGTGCAGGGGTTGCCCAACTGGGGCCCCGATGGCGGCCCTGGCTCCCTCCTGAGGATAAAGCACTTGGCAAGGGAGCTGCAGGCAGGCAGGCAGGGGTGGCCCGCCCCAGGCGCGGCACGGGTACTCGGACCCTGCCCAGCCCGTGTCACCACGTGCTCTGATGTCTGGGGCCGGGCGGCCGTGGACGGTCCCTCCCCCTTCGGTGCCAGCCGCTGTGCTTGCCGGTGCAGAGAGTCTGAGAGGCCCGAGCTCTGGTTCCCGGGGGTGGGGGGCACGGGCCGGGTGGGGTGGCGGGCGGGAGGCCAGGCCGGGGCTCAGTAGAGGCCACAGCCCCGCAGGTTTTTGGCGATGATGACGTCCGTCACGGCGTCAAAGACAAACTGGATGTTGTTGGTGTCGGTGGCGCAGGTGATGTGGGTGTAGATCTCCTTGTGGGCTGACTTGTTCTTGCTCTCGTACTGGGCCTGGATGTAGGCCACGGCTTCCGTGAAGGCGCTGGGGCCTGCGGGAGAAGGCGGGAGGAAGGGGGACAGGTGAGGCGAGGCCACCACCCGGGCCTCCTGGTGACAACAGGAGCAGAAACCCGACGGGGTGAGGGAAATGCAACCGCTCAGCTGCAGACCCTGCAGGCGGGTCCTCTCTGTCTGTGACCCCCCAGCGCCGGCCCCGGTGGGTAGAAACTGTGGTGCCTGTGAGCCACCTTGGCCTCCTTCTCCTCACCCTCGCCTCTCTCAGGCTCACCATCCGGCCCCCGACTTGCTACCTCCCTTGGGGTGTGCACATCTCTCTGCTCCTGGGGGAGCCCAGGCGGAGGGTTCCAGGAGACCAGCCGCTGTTTGGGGGGGAGAACTGGGAGCTTTGCATGGAAGCCCCCCCAGGCTCCAGGAACTGGGGCCCAGGCACGGGCATGGCTGCCAGGACCCTCGGAGGGAGGGCAGGAAGGGGGGCCTGCCCCCGCTGCCTCTCAGGCCACAGCGGAGGTCAGCCATGGCAGGATCCCTGCACTCCCCCCAACTTATAGCTAAGAGGGGGCTGGCTGGGGGTGTGGGGCTGCTGAGTCCCACCCACTTCTGGCTGCACGCGGCTGGGGGCCTGGATGCGGGGCAGTTGGCTTGATCTTGAGGCAGGGGAGGTAGGCCGGGGGCCTGGTCAGGCTGGGGATGCGCACTCACCTCTCTGACCAGGCCCTGGCCATCAGGGAGAGCTGGTGGGCACCTGGGCTGCTCCGGCCACCCGACAGTTAGGTAAACCCATGGCAACATCCTCATCATAGCACCCTCCCCATGGAGGCCCGGTCTCTGCCGCCTGTGCAGCGCCCTCACCTCCAATAGGCCATTAGGGTTTCGTAACCACCGTGTGGGGGGTGTTGTGACCGCTGTTAGTTAGGACCACCATGGTCACAGGAAGAGCAGATGTTTGGTGAGCACTGGCTGTGTGCAGCGGCCAGGCCGAGCGCTCCATGTTCACCAGCTCACGTGGCGCTCCCAGCCGCTCTGCGAGGGAGGGCTGCACAATCACTGTGCTCATCCCCATCGCACAGGCGTGAACACTGAGGCCCCGAGAGGTTCTATAACCTGCTGCGAGTGGCAGAGCCGGGGGCAGGACGCTTGGGCTGCTGGGCTCAGCCCCGTGGCAACCCCCTCATCATGTTGGTGTTGCCCCCTCACTGACCATCTCTGTTTACAGACGACCAAGCCGAGGCTGAGCTCACACAGCCAGGACTCTGGCCCTGCCTCCCCTGACCAGGCTGCTCCACCCCCCACCGCCCCCCGCCTCACTACAGCACATGGGGGGGGGGGTGCAGGGGGCTGCCTTTGGTTTTGTGTTGGCTTCTCCGTGGTTGAGTCCGGCGCACCCTCAGGGCACACACGGGGAGGCTGAGCTCCGGATGGGGGCCTGCTCCCCCGGCGCCCGGCGGCCAGGCTCCTGCGTCCCTACCTGTGTATTCAGGGAAGCAGATGGTCAGCGGGGACTTCTTGATCTTCTCCTCGAACAGGTCCTTCTTGTTGAGAAACAGGATGATGGACGTGTCCGTGAACCACTTGTTGTTGCAGATGCTGTCGAAGAGCTTCAGGGACTCATGCATGCGGTTCTGCAACAGAGCGGAGAGGCGGGTGAGCGCCGGTGCGCGGGCCGACCCACCGCGGCCACCACGAGGAAATGTCCGCCGACGTGGCGGGACGCACCACGAGGGACGGAGA
>NW_005871943.1:141766-144968 GCF_000147115.1 Myotis lucifugus
CTGGGGGTGATCTTGCTGTGGCTTGGTGTGGGTGGAGGTTGGGTTGGGTGGCTGGGCATGGCTGGGTCATGGCTGGGCAGGGGGTTCGGCTCTGGGTGAGCTGCTTAACCCAGCAAAACAGATGAAAACAGAGAGGAAGATAAAAGCCCAGCAGAAAACATGAGAGAAAGAGAGAGGGGGGCAAAAACCCTGAAAAATTGGTTCAACCGGTATCAGGGCCGGGAAGTCAACGCAGGTCCAGCCCGGGGCCCCCTGCAGGCTCAGAGGCCATGGCCACCGAGGGACCGCGGACTGCGTGGCTGGAGATGGACGCGAGCGGGGAAGGACCAGCCTGAGCCCAGCGGCTGGAGAGGGTGAGGCGAGAGTGGGCGGGGCAGGCATCACAGCAAAGTCACCCGCGGTGCCCCGGGGACCTGCTGCTTTCAACTCTTAGCTGGTGGTTGCACTGGAGGGAGGTGCTTCATACCTGCCCGGCTTGGAGGGTCTCTCAGAATCTGCTCATGATTTGGCCTTGGTTTGGCAAATTAGGGCCCTGTAGGTGGTGGTGCCAGCGGTGGTGGTGACGTTGTGGCAGGCTGAGGCCCAGTGCCCCCGAGGCCACTGGGGTACGAGGGCAGGATGAGGCCCCGGGCTCCCGGGTGCGGTGGACACGGTGGCTGGGCGGTGGGCAGTGGGCGGTGGGCGGCAGCCACCAGCTCCAGGAGCCACCTCCGGGCACCTGTCCCGGGCAGTCCAGACTCTCGCCTCAGGCCAGGGAGGGACCCGTGGGGCTGGTCAGGGCAGAGTCCGTAGCCCACAACTTGTCCTTCAGCCACACTCCCGGACAGAGGAGCCCGGTCGTTGTTATGCGCTGCGTGGAGTCCCGAGTGCAGGCTGCTCTTCACAGCCGCGCCGGGCTGAGCGCCCACCGTCACCCTTTGAAGGAGCAGGACGTCGAGTGGCTGCCTCATGACACAGTGGCAGGGCCAGCGCTGGACCCTGGGCCACGTCCGTCCGGTTCCCAGCCGCCCAGCGCAGCCTCGCGTCCTGGACACACGGTCGTCGGCTTAGTTCTGTAGCAACGGTGTTGCTCTCGCTGCTGTGGGCGATGAGCCGCCTTCGTGGGCTGCTGTCCATTCTAAAGCCCATTCCTGCCCCGGAGGGGCGCTGCTCTTTCCTGGGCTGTCCAGCTGGCTGCTTTGGGGAGGAAGGCGCCCAGGAGGAGCCCGTCCCCGGCCTGGGCCCACCTGCCTCGGCTTCCCCAAGGTCCTCTGCTCCAGCCCCGGGGAAGAGGGCAGGGCACACGGGGAGGAGGGGAGGTGAGTGAGAGGGACAGGAAAGGCAGGAAGGAGGAGGAGCATGGAAGGAAAGCGCCCAGGACACTGCCCAGCTCAGCAGCAAGGGCTGGTGGGGAGTTTGCAGACGGCTGGCCAGGCCGGACAGGGCAGGCAGACGGGAAAGGCTGCCCGAGCACGGGGCCTGGCATCTGCCCAGCCCTGTGGTTCACGGAGACCGGAGGGCCATGGAGCTTCCGCCCCGTGGCTGCCAGACCCGCCCAGACTTCCCTCTGCGCCTGCCCTGCTGCAGAGGCGCGGGAGAGCCCTGCCCGTGACCCGCGGCCTGGGACTGGGGTTGGAGCTGTCCACAGGCCTGGCCGGCAGGTCCTAGGGGAGAGGCCAGTTCAGGGAGAAAAGCCGTCCCCCCACCCACTCTCCAGCCCTTCACTTTCTTGGAAACACACGGCCCTGCTTCCCACTCCCGGCGCCGCAGGGAGAGGTGAGCCGAGTGGATGGAGCTCAGACCACAGGGGTGGCCACTCAGACCGTGAACGGCGGCTTGGAAAGCACAGTGGACCAAGGGGACAGTGACACGGGGGCCGGGGCAGCCCCGTGTGCACAGCACAGGCATCGAGAGGGCAGCCCGGAGCCACCCTGGGCTGTGGTGCGGCCAGAGAGTCGGGTCCAAGCACAACATGGGGTGCACGTCTCTCCTCCGCCCACCCCCCACGCCGGAGATGCCACAACCTGCCGCGGTCACTCATGAAGACGGCGCCACCAGAAAGAGCTGCACGGCTGAGGCCCCACCACCTCCCCCAGGACAAGGCAGGGCTGGGGGGCTTTGCTGAACCCCAACTCGGGGTGCAGCTGGGCCTGAAGGAGGAAGGGCACGGTGGACACGCCAGCCTGTGGTGCGAGTCCGGACCACCCACCCGGGCGGCGGCTTCGGCCCCCATCTGCCAAAAGCCCCTTGGTGTGTTGGTCCCTCAGGACGGCGGCTGCTTCCCCCATAGCACTGCACCCCGTAGCGCCCTCCCCTCGGCCCATCAGATCTTCACCGCAGCTGGGGGACCAGCAGGCAGGACTGATGAGGAAACTGACCCAGAGAGGACAGGCCCCCCCATGACGCAGGCCTCCCTCCAACCTCAGGGCTGCCCGAGAGGCTCGGGGCTTAGGGCCTGTGCGTGCTGCAGACAGAGGAGCTGACCAATGCCACGGGCGTGACCCCACAGCCCAGGAGCCCCACCCCTAGGAGGTGCTGTGGGCTTGTCTCGGCGCCCTCGGGGGTGGACCACACCAGCACCCACTTCCCTGGCAGCCTGTGCGAGCAGGCCCCCCGCCCTGTGGGCTGGAGACCAGACGGGGACTCTCAGTGGACCCCCAGGTCAGGACAACCACCAACTCGGCGCGGCCGTGCCAGGAACCTTCACCTGGCGCTCTAGTCCATCGCCAGTGACCCCACAGGTAGGTACTACTGTTGCCCCCCCGTCCCCCCCACTTCGGCAGGTAACAGTAACGGAGGCGGAGAGGGTGCTGCCTGCATTTGGCAGCAAACCAGGACTAGGACCAGAGCGACGCAGCACCCTCGCCAGCTGAGCGACCCCTGCTGAGGCCAGATGGCCACTCTGAGGCCCCAGATGGGACACGATGCACATCAGAGGCAGGAACCTGGGCTGGTCTCCTCCAGAGGTGCCCGCCGCCCTGCCCTCCTCCCTGCCTGCCGCCTACCCCGCAGGCCTCTCCGGGCAGCAGCCCAGCCAACCTCAGAGACGGCCGTCAGGCCTAAGAACCGCTGTTTCTGTCTCACGCACATTCTTGCCAGACACCCGCCCCCTGCCCCCCGATTCTTCTAGGACTGACTTGCTTTGGGCCTGGCCCTGCTGCCCTCAGACTCTGCCCTGTTTACTGGAGAGGCACTCACTTGCCTGAGACCCAGAGTCGGGGGG
>NW_005871943.1:145840-163847 GCF_000147115.1 Myotis lucifugus
ACTGCGGTCTGTCCCACCCCCGGGCTGTGCTTGCACGCAGGGAGTCCAACACTTGCCCTCGCGTTTCCAGGGCCCTCCTAAGGGTGCGCCTCACCTGGCCAGGACACAGGCTTCTACCTGTGTCTCACCTGCTCCACCCGACACCCAGGAATCAGACCTATAGGCATGTGGGGGCAGGACAGGGGCTCCCAGGCCTCCGTGTGCGAGGTCACCCCAGGTGGCCATGCCACCTCCCGCCAGTGTCTGAGAAGTCCAGCCGCGCACCTCGGGCTCCCGTGCCGAGGCGCTCAGAACAGCTGTGTTCTGCTCTTGGGGAGAGCTTGCTCCTCCCAGGCCTCAGTTTCCCCAGATGTGCTGGGAGGTGGGTCAGCGGATCCCTAAGCCCCTCCAGCTGAGATTATCTGGGTCCTTGGGGTCCCACGGATATTGTCTGGGCTTACCCATGGCTCACCCCCACCCCTCCCCACAAGGTGTCCTGGAAGGTGACCCACCTTCTCCCCCCCCCTCAGAGGTCACCAGGGATGGGCTTCCCTCCCTGTGCCTCAGAGCCCCACTCCAGGACCCCTCTTCCAGGAAGCCCTCCTGCTGACCCCGCCCTGAACTTGGTGGGAAACAGACCTACAGACAGGTCCCTTCTCCTAGCTACCTGCCTGTCCCCACGCGAGAGCTCCAGAGGCAGGGCTGAGGCTGAGGGGTTGGCACTGCCCATGGCCCGGCGCCCTGGTTGGGGCTCGCAAGTCCCCCGGGCCTCACCTGAAGTGAAGGTTCTTGAATGTGAAGTGGGTTTCTACGATGCCGGTGGTTTTGACCCTGGTTCGGAGGATGTCCTGCTCGGTGGGCTGGTAGTCGCTGGCCCCGATCCGATCCAGGCTGTCCAGGTAGCTGGGGACGGCAACACACAGGGGACCATGGGGCAGGCTGTAGGCACAGCTCAGGGCTTTCTGGGCCACCCTCTTCCGAACCCGGTACCCCCCAGGGCCCCTTGAAGGCCACGGAGGGAATGATGGCACCACCTTGTCCAGGGCCAGGGGTGGGGGTGGGAGGGTGGCCGCACATCCTCGAAGAGCCTCTAATTCAGACCACGAGGGCCTCTGTGCACGGCTCCAGGGATGCTCAGACGAGACCAGACTCTCCAATGAGGCTAACGGGCTTATGATGCTGCTTGTCCTTGCTTCGTGACAAAGCGATAATGGCCAACACCTGGCCTCTGTTCTTCACGTGTGACCAAGTGGCATCTTTAATTTCCAAGCTAAATGTACTCTTCTACAGATTACAGAGCTGAGGGTCAATGAAGGTCAGCACCTTGCCCAGCCGGGAGCTGGGCCTTGAACCTGGACATCTGGCCCCAGAGTCCACACTCGAGTCTCTATAGTGTTTCCAAGAGGCCCCGAGCATCTGCCCACCCTGCTATACCTGCTGCGAGTTTACCCAGGGGTCCGTGGGAAGGGAGGGTCATAGGTCACAGAGGGGGCAGTGGCTGGCCTGCCTGGGACCAGGTCTTCCGCATCATGCCCCCCCACTTCTGGGGACAGACCAGGCCTTTGCACCCCACCTGCCCAAGCCGAGCACCTGGAAGGCTTTGGGGTCTGTAGGGGTTAGGTTTGAACCCAAAGCCAGAATGGGATCTGGGAAATCAGGACTGGGCTCCCCCAGGGCCAGCCAGGCATCCACTCCTGGTGCCTGGGGGCAGGAGCCGCACACAGCCCACGGGGGCGGATCCCCAAGTGTCTGGGGCAGGGACGTGGGTTGTGGGTGCACGTGGAGGGGCTGAGCTACAGCGGCCCTGGCCCTGGGCCCTGCTGGCTGTCCCAGCGGCTCTGACCTCAGCCCCACCCAAGCCCTGCCCTCCACGCGGTCCCTGCCCCACCGGCGGCCGCCCTCCTGCCCGGTCACTCACTATTTGGCAGAGTCGTTGAGTTGATACTCCCGAGAGCGGTTGAAGCACTCCTGGATCCCCGAGTCGCCCCAGAGGCGCACCATGGCGGACAGCAGCTCTGGAGAGAAGGGCTCGGTGTCCTCCATCCGACTCACCACGTCGCACACCATCTTGGCGTCGGCCTGCGAGGAGACATGGGTGGGGCTGTGAGGCTCGGTGGGGACAGGAAGTCTGGCCGGGCACCTGCCAGGGCACCAGGACAATGCTCAGCCCCAGGCCTGGTCAGGAGAAGCGGGCCACTATCTGAACACCTTCCCCTCCCCCCCACCCCATGCCTCTGGATATGGGCGCAGTCTGCTTTCCTAGGCCAGCCTTCGGGGACTCCCAGAGCTGGCACAGCTCCGGGGCTTCTGTGGGCAGGGCTCTATTCTACACCTTCCAATACCCCCAAGCAGCCCTGCTTTCATTCATTTTGAAGGCTGGCATTTTGCAAAGTTTTTTGGGGGGGAAATGTCAAATGTTTTTGGCTAACAATTTTCTACTTTTTGAAAAAAATATATTTTTATTGATTTCAGAGAGGAAGGGAGAGGGAGGGATAGAAATATCAATGATGAGAGAATCATTGATCAGCTGCCTCCTGCACGCCCCACACTGGGGATCCAGCCCACAATCCGGGCATGTGCCCTGACCGGGAATCGAACCGTGACTGCGCCCACAGGTGGTCAGTGCAGAGCTGGGACTCAGACCAGGAGCCTGACTCCAAGGCTGGCCTCTGTGATCAGACCCGCAGATGCTGGGGGTCGCCACCGACGACAGCACCTCGGACGGCAAACGATGCCAGGCGGAGGGGTCCACACCCAGGGTGACACGCATTACCAGAAAGATCCATGCTCCCCAGAGCCTCCGGAAATGACCTTTCAAATAAACGCCTTGTCTGGGGGCCGGCTTCTCGAGGAACCCAAAGCCGGACAAGGTGGCCACCTGAGCCCAGGCCCCGGGCAAACCCTGTCCACCGAGTCTGCACACGTTTCTCTGGGTGACGGGACCGCGCTCAGAGCACTCTCCGGACCCCAAAGCAGGGAGCCTGCTGCCTGCCTCGTGGCTGGAGGGCATGGTGAGACAGAGCCCCCGGAGGTGGCTGGGAGTGGGGTGCGCTAGGCCCTAACCTCATGGGCCCCCCAGAATCCGGGTCTAATTCCTGGGCACAACGGTTACTACTAGACGATGACTCTACTCTCAAGGCCTTTCAACCCTCTGCCTTCCGACCGCGCCAGAGGAGAGCCAGACTCCCGGCCCGTGGCCCGTGGCTCAGGAAGAGAGTGGGAGGGGCTGGCAATTCGCAGGTGTCCTCTGGGGAGGGAGAGACACAGAGGAAACGAGGTCAGCACCTGGGAGATGTGTGGCCCACAAAAGATTCTGTGCAAAAGGCATGTGGACTGAAGTCTTCTGAGGAGACTTCTAGAATCAAAAGCTCTTTCTACGCCAGGGCTGTCTGCTGCCGAAGGTCAGTGAGGAAGTCCTGGCAGCTGGGTCCCCTCTGTACACTTGCCCTGCCTGGGAAGGAAGCTGCTGCTGGCCCGGAGGCCGGCAGGCCAGGCCCACATGCTAGCCCAGAGCCAGGCCCCCAGCCCCCCGATCCCTGGGCCACCCTCCGCTGGCCTCCTGGCCTCCCAGGTTCCCAGGTTGGAGATGAGTTTCTTCAGCATCTGAGCGTCCCCGGGGCATCCACCTGGACATCCTGCCCCTGGGGCCTGGGCCCTGGGTGCCCTAGGCAGGCAGAGGCTTGGGGAGGCGGGGGAGGGGAGAGGGGGTGACGGGGTGGGGGTGCCTCCACCTGGGGCTAAAACCAGTGCCGAGGCCTATGAGTTAGGGGCCCACACGCTGCTGCTGCTGCTGCTGCTGCTGCTGCTGCTCCCAGGCGGCCGGGTGACCTGGGGAAGTCACCTGGGGAAGTCTCAGTCCTCTCCCGGCTCTCAGCGTGCCTGCCGTCTATGGAATGTGGAACGCAGCCGGTGGACCCGGCCAGACCTTCCCACACTTCCTCCTTCCGGCCTGCTGCCAAGGTTTCTGCCCGGTCTGTGAGAAGGGAGTCAGGGCCTGAGGGTGGGCAGGGCAGGTGACTTCCTGCTGGGTGAGGGACACACTCCAGTCTGAGCACCCAGAGCCTCGTGACACCTCGCAGGGAGGCTGTGCTCTATAATCGCCTCCACCCAGCCACCTTGGACTCACTCCTATGTTTGTCCCTCCGTGTGTGACCTGCCCGCCCTTCCCAGAGACGTGGTCACACCGGGACGTGGATGGGGCAAGTGGTGACCAGGGGATGCTGGCATCAGCCCAGCTGAGCCACTAGCCATGAGGGCCACACGCTTGCCATTCACTGCCCGGGACTCGGAGGTGCCCAGGTGTACGCATCGTCTAGACTGGGATGCCTAACGCCACCTATAACACTCAGGTCTTCAACCCACTTCCCTTCTTTTCAGGGCAACACGAACTTTTCAATAAACATCAGCAGCAAAGGGCGAACGTTTAATAAAGGGCCTTTGCCCTCCCGAGAGATGAGATGTCAAAAACGTGGGGAAGTGAATGGGAATGTTCACGCAGGTGACCCGGGTTCAAATCCTGGCTCTGCCGCCTTTTAGCCGCGCGACCTTGGTTGGACAGATCACTTAACCTCTCTGGGCCTCTGCTCTCGTTCGTTCCCACCTCCCAGGGTTGTCTGTGCCGTGGAGACGGGCTAAGGATGGGACGCAGCTTTGCAACACAAAGAGCCCTGCAAATGCTAGTTATTATGAGCAGAGATGAAGTCCCTCAGACACAAACAACAAGCTGAAGGAAATGGGCCTGCTTTGTACAGGACGCCAGGCAAGCATGATCCTCTTGATAACAATAATCACAGTAATTATAATAATAACCCCTTCCATTGGAGGAGCTGCTACGGGCCTTTCAGAGTTTTCCGTCCATCTCTAATCTTTTAGGTCAAGAGAAGTGTGAGAGCGTGAGTACGTGTACACACACACACACACACACACACACACACACACACACACACAAACACGCACACACTCCTCTGGTTGCAGGGGAAAGCCTCCATCCACCCCGCCCCGCCCTGTGCGCTGCAGTTGTCCTGGCTCCCACCAGGGGGCAGGAGCGCACAGGCCAAGGGGAGAGGGAGCCAGAGCTGGACAAGCAAAGCACCAGCAACCAGGCAGGGCAGGGCCCGTGGGCAGAGCTGCCTTCCTTGGCCTACAGACTGTTCCTCAAGGGGAAGCGGCAGAGAGACCCCGGCAGGCACAGCGATTCCAGCAGGTGGAGAATGGCAGTGGCGGGAGCAGGGAGCATCTGGGCATTTAGCAACTGCCAGACCCATGCCCCCCAGGCCGCGACATCTGTCTTTGTTAGTGGCAATGACTGGGGCACTGCAGGCATTTAGTGGTTGGAGATCAGGCTCTTTCTTCCCTTGGGCTCAGGGGTCTTAGTTGCAGCAAGCTGTCAGATCACAGGGTCTATGGGGCGAGGGGGGGAGGGGAGCTGGGGACCTCCTAGATCAGCGGTTCTCAACCTGTGGGTCGTCAATCTGGGAGTCGAACGACCCTTTCACAGGGGTCGCCTAAGACCATCGGAAAACACATATATAATTACATATTGTTTTTGTGATTAATCACTGTGTTTTAATTATGTTCTATTTGTCACAATGAAAATACATCCTGCATATCAGATATTTACATGACGATTCATCACAGTAGCAACATTACAGTGATGAAGTAGCCACGAAAATAATTTTATGGTTGGGGGTCACCACAACATGAGGAACTGTATTAAAGGGTCGCGGCATTAGGAAGGTTGAGAACCACTGTCCTAGATCTACCACTTGCCTTAGGGGAGGGAGCCTTCCTGGTTCTCCGGGAAGATCCTGCAGCAGAACCAAGGATTTGGTGCTGTTTCTCATCTTGTCTCCTTTCAAACCTGCCCGTCCTTCTCCATCCATCCATCCATCCATCCATCCATCCACATAGCCCATAGCCCGGTAACACCTAGCTAGGATGCATCTCTTTTGAACATCATGCATCTACCCACGTAGCCATCGGCTACCCTTGTTCTCACTTCCACACCCGCCCATCTCCTTACCTTCCTTCTGTCCTTCCCCGGCATCTGCCTATCCATTCATTATTCATGCGTGCACCACTTCTTTCCTTCCTCCCATCTCTAGCCACCCACCTATCCATCCACCCATGTACTCATTTACCCACTGCACACCCCCTATTGAGGGGGGTCTTGACCTTCAGAACGTTCATAGTGGTTGAGAAATGATGGCCCCCAATTGCCTGGACACAGATGAGGGGGAGCTGGGGGCTCTGGCCTGCTTAGGAGCTTTGTTGTCATGGTGACTCCTGGTCTCCTAGCTGCCACCTCCCCTGAAAAGGGAGCTGGAAGGTGAGCGCTCAGCCCCAAGGCCAGCAGGGCAGAGGGGAGGAAGGAGAGAGGGAGGGACCCACCACACCCCCTGGCTGTCCACCTGTCCCAGAAGCCCAGTGGCTGAGTGGACATTTGCCCTCCAGGGAGGCGGGCCGGACGACTGTTCCTGGGAACCCCGAAACCCAATCCCCCTGCCTTCTAGGCTGAAAGGTACTGGAGCTGCCTCCTCCCTGATCCTGGGAGGGAGGGAGCAGCCGCCTCCCAAGATGCCCTGTTTCTATAGCACCAGGGGGAGACCGGGTAGGAGGTGCCTGGGACAGCCCAGGCCAGAGCTCTGCCCCGTGAGTGCCCCCAAGAGGGCCCAGGCTGGACAAAAGCTCACTTTCCAAGGACAAGGCCACTGCCTCAATTAGCTGTCCTCCCAGGAGCGGCTCCACTGATCCCCTAAAAGGCACAGCAGGCTCTGAGGCTGCGCCCCCTGTGGCCCCCAGGCCTTTGCTCCAGCCCGACCCCATTGTGCCCGCGGCCACCACGGCCACCACGTCCTCGCCCCCCCCCCCCCCCCCCCCCATGCTGCTCCTTCCACTCCCTCTGCCCGGCCAGCAGCAGGCAGTGCCTTTGAAGCTGGGTCTTCTGTTCCAACTGCAAACTTTCCAACTGCTCAGAACCAAAATTAGAGAGGCCGCACACTCGCAATGTAAAATGCCACCCAGGTCTCCCCTTCCCCCAATGCCATCCTAATGAGATGGAGCCGGGCTTCATGTTTTCTGAATTGCAAGGTGATCTCTCTAGGACCTTTCCCTCCTTGTAGTTATTTGTATCCTCAGCAGAAGGTGGAGGGGACAACTTGAGGCGAATGTGGGGGTCTGCAGGCAGCTCAGCCCGCCGGCCATGGGGGCTGGCTGCCCCTGGCTCCGGAGGCCGAACACACACACACACACACACACACACACACACACACACACACACACACAGTGTAAGGGGATTTGGGAAGGCAGCGGTGAGGTCGGTTGGGGGTTCTCTCCTCCATTTCATTCAACACAACACGTTCTGGGCCTCTCTTCCTTGGGGAGCCTGGATGTGCCTGGCCAGCACCCCAACTTCCCTCCCCAGCCCACTGGCTAGGCAGGCCCTGCCCCCTTCCTCACTCAGGTCGGCATTGTCTCCCGGCCCAGACTGGTGGCTGAGCGCCAGGGGGGACCCCGAATGAACACCCCTGAATCACGACAGGGAGGTTTCCACTTCTCTTTCAAGGACTCTGACGGATGGTGGGGGGGAAAAGTCCCAACTGGGTACCGCCGAGTCTCTGACCCCCCTAAAGGCTTGCGGATCATCCCTTTCGACAAAGAGGGAGCAGGAGGCTGAGGACCGGTCCCCTCTGGCCTGCGGGGCATTTTGAATGTGCTGACCTGCACCCCCAACTCTGTCCTCCGTGACTAGGTCGGGGAAGGTCCCTGTCATGGGCTGGACTGTGTCCCCCCACAAATTCATATGCTGAAGCCCTAATCGCCAGGACCTCAGAATGTGGCTGTTATTTGGAGAGAGCGCGCCTTGAAAGAGGTAATTAAGTTAAAAGGAGGTCAGTGGGGTGGGCCCTAACCCACTCTGACTGGTGTTTTTATTAGAGATCAGGACACGGGCAGAGGGGAGACCACGTGAGGACAAGGGGAGCAGCCATCCACGAGGTGAGGAGACGGGCCTCAGAAGAAACTAACCCTGCGGAGACCCTGGTGTCGGACTCTGGCCTCCAGAACTGGGAGAAAATAAATTTCTGCTGCTCAAGCCCGCCCCTCCCCCCCCCCCCGCCCCTACCATAGCCCTTTGTTATGGCAGGCTTGTGAACCAATACATAATCCAGCTCCCAGATGGGCCTCTCCTTGCGACTGGGAATGGGGGTGGGGGTTCCCTCTCCATCATCTCAAACTCCTACCTCCCCTTGAACTTCATCCTGAGGCACCTTGCCCTCACTGGCCACCTGCCAGCTCCCCTGCTCCCTTTCCAGGCTTTGCACGTACGCGACAAGCTCATTTCCACCCCAGGGCCTTTGCACTGGCTCCTCTTGCCACCAAAACCCTTCGGGGGAGAGGCTCCTTATTTTTCCAGTCTCTGTTTACATACAACCCCTGAGAGAAAGCTTTCCCCAGCAGCACCCCTCCCCCAGCTAACCCAGGCGCCTCCTGTTCTCCCCACGCCAGCTTTCTTTTCTTTACTAGCACTTATTCCGAGGTGTAATTCGATGTTTGTTTCCTCGTCGGCGATTTCTCTCCCTTGGGGAGACTGTGAGCGCCATCAGGGCGGGTCACTCACACAAGCGCTGAGACTCCGCAGGTGAGAACAGCACCAGGAAACTGTCCCGGGGCCACAGAGCGACGGAGAGGAAGGCGTTGGCTCTGTCCCACGGAGGGAGCGGTGCCCTCCCTGGCGCCTACCCATGGCCGCCGCATGCTGACACAAGCACACGCGAGGAACACACGTGCAGGGCCGTCGGCGAAATTCTGGAACCGCGTCACGCACGTTCACGGGGGAGAAGGGCTTTGTTTTATGATCTAATTTCAAACCCCCCAATATTCCTTTCCAGAATTTGTCTGGTTTGGAGTGTCATCAATGAACATGGAAGAAAGGACGTGAGCTGCAGGAAAGCGGAGAAGGTCTGCCCTCATCACAAAAACAAGGAGCTTAGAAACTGACTTTTTAGCCCGACTCTGTAATTATGTCCACATGGGCTCTTTCTCCCCGCAGGGGGTAGGAGGAACCAGTCTTCTCCTAAAAAAAGACATTTTTATTGATTTCAGAGAGGAAAGGAGATAGAGAGAGAGAAACATCAATGATGAGAGAGAATCGTGGATCGGCTGCTTCCTGCACGCCCCCAGTGGGGATCGAATCCATGACCCGGGTTGTGCCCTGACTGGGAATGGAACCTCGGCTCCTGGTTCCTAGGCGAATGCTCAACCACTGAGCCACACTGGCCAGGCAGTCTTCTTGTTACAAATGATGGACATGAGAGCCAGCCCCTGCTGTTCAGTTCAGTGCATCTAATATAGCCCTTATTTGGAACAATAAAGAAAAAAAATTCTATTAATAGGAAATCAGTGTTTCCCCAGGCCCACTGAACAAATGGTGAGCGATGTCCCCAGGGTGCCGCTTGAAGAGGGACCAGTGACCCGTCTGCCTGCGGGGGGGGCGGGGGGGGGTGGAGACAGGGCCTGGGCAGCCCTGGGGACAAGACTGGCGTTTGGGGCAAGGACTGCAACAAGGAGTGAGGAGGACACAGGTGTCCAGCACGGTGGGCAAAGCCCCCAAGAATCAAGCGAGGGGGAGGCAGGGGGCTCGCTGAAATCCAGGTTGCTCCAGGATAAGGGAGGTACGGAGTGTGGCTGTTGCCACCTGCTACGTCAGGCTCCCTCTTGTATCAGACCCACCAACCGGCTGGGCACAGAGCAGGTGCGCAGGCAGCATTTGCTGAGTGAATGGATTTGGAAGGGAAAGAGCCAAAATGCACTGCGCCGGGGGTTAGAAGCCTAGGGTGCGGCGTAGGCGTGCTCGCCTCTGCGGCCTCCAGGGACCCGCCCTGCTGGGCGCTGTGACGTGAGGGCGCTGCCCTGGGGAGACCAGCGACACCAGCTGGCTTCAGCCTCTGACCAGCTGCAGCGGCTGCCCGGGGGCCCCGCTGCGCCCAGGAATCTCCGAGGCCGGGCCAGTGTGGTCACCCAGCCACCGCGATGCCGGGACAAGGGCGGGTGGTCCGTAGCGGCAGACGAGCCACAGCTGTGTCTCTCTTTGAACGTGCTCATCTCTGAGGTCGCTGTCAACCATCACACCTGGTGACGTTGCCACCAGCCTGCAGATGCTAAAACCTCCCACAGTCACGAGGGGCCCTCCTGCCCCAGAAGGGGAGGCTCTACCCAAGGCCTCGCCACCGAAGGTGCCGACTCAGGCTCTGCCTCCGCCAGGTGGGTCTTCCCGACCTTCCCCAGGTCAGGTCTGCGGAGAAAACGATGGCACCTGTACGCACCTTCAGCAAAGGGGGAGGGGCTTCGGGGGGCGCACCTGCCGAGCGAGCGTCTGCTCTGGGCAGGCTGTGCACCTGCCCCGCACCTGGCTCTCCCCTGCGTCCTACACTGGGCTCCGAATTGCACTAGTTCAGCGGTTCTCAACCTGTGGGTCGCGACCCCTTTGGCGGTCGAACGACCCTTTCACAGGGGCCGCCTAAGACCATCCTGCATATCAGATATTTACATGACGATTCATCACAGTAGCAACATGACAGTGATGAAGTAGCAACGAAAATAATTGTATGGTTGGGTCACAACATGAGGAACTGTATTTAAAGGGCCAGAAGGTTGAGAACCACTGCTCTAGTTGGTTGCCGAATGGGCTCCTGTGTGTCCGTCTTGAAAACCAGCCTGTGATCACTCTGTGTGGGGCAGCGGCTATGTCTTCACTAGGGCATCCCGCCCCAGCCAGGGCGGCGGGGGGAGGAGGGGTGGGCATGTGTGTGACACACCAGAGGCGGGGGAGGGGGGTGACATCACGTGAAACTGTCCAGAAGTAGCAGAATGAGTGGTCGAAGGCCACGTACAACTCCCGGTGCCCTTCTCCACTGCCCCCATGTGGACTGACCCGGGAGGTCCTGTCTCAGGCCGGGGGGTTCCAGAGGTGGTACCCCGATGGGTGTGTGCTGGGCGCTCCTCACAGCCTTCTTCCTATCCTCCCAGAAACGTTTTAGGTGGAATTATTTATAGACGGAAAAAAATGTTTTTCCATGATTCATTCAATGAACTCAAAAGCAGCTGTTTTTAATAATTTGGGACATGTCAGAAGAGGGAAATGTCAGGGCAAGCCATGAACATAAAGTTGAGGACACCGGTGGGGTGAGGACTCGACACACGGTGATGATATCAGTAACGGGGGTGCCAGGGCCCAGTGGTGGGAGGCTGGCGGGGCTGGCTGTGCCCGGGCCACCTCTGAGCAGCAGCCAGCATGTGACCCCGTCACCGCAGGGCAAGGCTGACCAGGGAAAGAAGGCTGACTTACCCCGAGTGTCATGGGAAGCCATGGAGGCCTAAAGGAGAGAGGAAAGGCCTGACCAACGTGGCTCAGTGCTTGAGCATCGACCTATGAACCAGGAGGTCACGGTTCGATTCCCAGTCAGGGCACATGCCCGGGTTGCAGGCTCGATCCTCAGTGTGGGGCGTGCAGGAGGCAGCCGATCCATGATTCTCTCTCATCATTGATGCTTCTATCTCTCTCTCCCTCTCCCTTCCTCTCTGAACTCAATAAAAATATATTTTAAAAAATAAAGGGGAGAAGAAATGACATTCTGTTTTTGAAGCTCGCCCTGGCTGCTGTGGGTGTGGGAGAGCGGAAGAGAGAGGGGCTCCAGGGCCCCCCCAGGAGGCTGGTGCGGGCAACAGGTGAGAGGCATTGGCGGTTTGGGATGGGAGGTCGGAGCCGGAAAGGCCCTGAGAAATAAGGCCACCTAAGCTCTCTCCAAGGTGGGCCGTCCTAGATTTTGGTCTTGGCTCTGCCACGAACTATCTGTGTAGCCTGTCCAAACCTTAGCACTCACATCTGATCAATAGTCCCCAATTCTTCCCGGTGCTGGGCTGTGAGCATTAGAGGAGGTGATATACGCAATACTGTCATGTCAGCACGTGCTGAGCCGCAATAGATGTCAGCTGTTCCCATGCCACACGGCTGGCCCCGGGTGAGCGGGCGTCCGGCGGCCACCCGTTTCCTGCCCCCGTTTAAGTCATCGGCCTGGCGTGACCACTCTCTGCCTCTTCTAGTTTACTTGGTAGCCTGCTTCTCTTCTCGACGCTGTCAGTTCTACGAGGCTCACTCCTCTCAGCGGCTTCCGCTAGCAGCTTCCATGCCTGGCACTCCCCATGCCCATTTGGTTAGTAATATTCTGATATAAACATAAATACAAACATAGATATAAATATGCCTCCCCCGCCCAGGCTTCCGTGATCAGAGGGAGGCTTTCCGAAATCATGCAGGGAGTTATTTGACATCCTGAGTCCATAGCTTATTGGAAAAAGTGATTCAGAGACGAGAAAGAGAGGAAAAAAGGAAGGGCTGGGAGAGACCCGGGAGGAAGGAGAGGCGGGCCTTTGTGGGTGGGAGGAGCTGACTGGGGAGGGTGCATGGTAAATGCTGGGCAAGAGCAGCTCCTCAGTCACGTGCCACGTCACACCAGGCCCTTCCTGAAAAGGCCTCCAGTGGAGAGAATTCGAAGCAGCTGATTGGGAGGAAGCAGGCCCAGGGCCCCACCTCCCCAGCGAGGATTTGCTCCCATTTCACCCTCCAGTAAGGAGCCAGCAAAGCTTTCTTTCTCCAGCACGGGGGGCTGCCCCTGGAGCATGAAAGTGAGTGTCCACCTGGGTTTTGGGCTCCGGGCCTTGCTGGGGCCGCTGACCTGCCTTTGGAGTCAGGCAGGCCTGGGGCCGGGTCCTGGCTCTGCCATCTGCCAGCTGTGTGCCCCAGGGCAAGTCACTCAACCTTTCTGAGCCTCGGTTTCCTCATCTGTAAAACGGGTACAATCCTATTCTTACCGAGCTCACAGGGATAAGGCAAGCTTTGCCAAGCTTCAGCCCTTTCTGTCCTGCTTTCGCGACCTCTGCCCAATCCGTGTAAGACCCCTGGCCTCATGCGTGTCATGTGTTTCTTTTATTTGACTCAGGAAATAATCCAACTCCCACCCTGGGTCTTGTTCCACTATCTGGGCCATCATGAGTTGGATGGGCTGCACGCTTGTTTCCTGGCTTCGGAGGAACATAAACACATCCCTCTCGTAAGGAAGAACATCCCCGAGGGTGACAGCAGCAGCACGGAGCCTGGCCTGCGTGTGCTCCACACGTGGGGAGCTGTTACTTCCCCGCTGTCATCGCTGTCACCCAGAAGGGCAGGAGGGCGGGAGTGACAGTGGAGTCTCTCCAGGCACCTGCTTCAGGAGCCCTCCCCCCGTGTGGGGCGCCAGTCCCCTTCCTGCCAAGGCCTGGACCCCAGCCTGGGTCCCTCCCTCCCCTCTCTTCGCACACCACCTCATGTTGGCACATAGGACAGAATCGTCCTGCACAAAGAGAACTTATTATTATTATTTTTTAATTATCTAGTTCTCCATAAAGGAGGGAATCCGCCGGGCCCAGCTCCGCTGCACACGTTTTCCCATCTTCACAACTCCCTCTCCTCCAACTTAGCAAAACCTGTCAGAAGGGGTACAGTACTCCACCCAGCATTGCCTGGTTACTTGACAATTCGGCCCAGATGGCCAACCCCGAATTTCCCAATGCAACTCCACCAGGAAGATGTAACTTTCATTAAAAAAAAGAATAGGAAACAACCCAAATTCAAAACTTATAAAAATGCTCACCTACAAAAACAAACACGCAAGCAAACAAGCTGATCAAACAAAGCGGGTGTGAGTATCGGGGCCTCTGTTCGCAGAGGAAACGGGCTTGGGTAGGACTGGTAAGTCCCAGGCCCAAGTCCAAGCCCTGGGCCCTGGCAGCTGGGGCCCAGCAGGTTAGGGGGAGAGGTGACAGGCACCTGAGGGGCTCTGGTCTTTTGACCCCTTGATCCTTGACCTCCGCAGATGTATGTCTGTTCCCTGGGCAGGGGCTGGGGGCAGCCGGAGCCCAGTCCACTGCTGAAGCTGCTCCCGCGCGACCAGGGATCCACCCCAGCAGCCCTGTCTGTGCGGCGCCCTTGAATGCAGCCTTGTCCGCTGGCTGGAGCTCAGCTCCGCATGGGAAACGCACGCTCCGCCTGCAAAGCCGAAGGCCTCTGTTTAGCTGAGCTTAATTCCCCAGCCCCTCACCCTGGCAACGGGTCTTTGGGGGATTTACACCTCATGCATCACAACAGGGGAGCAGCCATTCAGCAAGTTGGTTGCAGCGGCGGGGAGAGGGGGGAACCCCACAACACAAAATCAATGTGCCTCCCCCCCACCAAGAGCACAGCCACAAAACCAAACAGGATCAACAATAAAAATTTCCCACAAGTCCATTGGGCCTTGGCCGACAATCAACAACCAAACAGGAATTCAAACTTAATCAAACGTTCATGTCTTCCTTGTAAAGCTCAGGAAATTAGTAATTGGTTTTATAATTGAATTTTCTGATCACGTATCAAAGGAATGGGTCCTGCCAAAGGCCAAGGCATGGCCTGCCTCCTGCAAGGACGGCCAAGGCAGCTCTGAAGGTCGGGGAGGGGCGCTGACGGCTGGGGCTGAGGACAGAGCCCGGCATTTCTAACCAGAGGCGCCAGCGACAGCAGAGCCTGCCCTGGCCAAGGGGTCGCCCCCAAACACTCACCCCAGGAGCCCTGTGTTTCCGATTCCTTTAGCAATGGTGGCCGAGGCACGCAGGGGGAAGATGGGGAGGCAGGAGGCAGGGAGACCGTGTGGGTAGGGAGTGAGGAGGCCCGTGGGGCAGGGTCTGGGCAGAGACTGGGAAGCCATAGGGGCCAAAGCCATTCTGCAAAGGAAGAGGGACACAGGAGAGGCAGGAGGAGTCCCAGGTGTTTGCCCTGAGCTACTTTGAGGAAGGAGGATTTTCAACATAAAGAAGGAAGGTAGAAGAATTGCTCTGTGCGGCCTGGTTCCGCACGGGTTGGGGCTGGGGCGCTGACGGGCCTGGGCACCCAGGGTGCTAACAGGTCCAGCTCAGCTTTTGGGAGCCCTCGCTCGCTGCTAACAGTCATTTCATTTAGTCTTCACAGCAGCCCACGGAGATGGTCATTTTGGTCCCCATTTTACAAACCAGAAATGAGAGATGCAGGGGGCAGAGGTGCAGGGGCTGCCCACCCGTGAGCCGTGGAGCTGGGACTTGGACCCAGGATGGTCAGATCCCAGAGTCCAGAAGCTCAACCCCGAGGGCAACACAACCTCTCTCCCTGCAGAGAGAAACATCGCACGGCCCAAGGGAAATAACGAGAAAGGGTTCCCCACATGCAGAGATGGAAGCTTGAGAGCCAACCAATCGACATTCATTTGTTCACCAGCTTAAAAACGACCCTGGTAAAGGCGAGCCATAGACTGGAGAAGATATTCACAACACGTGTATGTCAAAGAATGTGTATCCAGGATTATCTCAAAAAACCACCTCTCACAACTCATTAGTAAGAAGGCAAACAACCCATTAAAGAGAAAGAATAAAAGATGTGAGCAGATACTTTACAAGAGAAGACAGACATGGCCAAAAGGCACGTTCAAAACTTACTACATATCACTAGTCATTGGGGGAGTGCAAATTCGAAGCACGATGGAGTATCTCTCCATGCGAACGGGAAAAGGACAATTCCACACGTCGAAGACAGCGTGGGACAGCAGGGGCTCTCACACATTCTAAAGAGTACAACCACGTGCCCAAGCCGGTTTGGCTCAGTGGATAGAGCATCGGCCTGTGCACTGAAGGGTCCCGGGTTTGAATCCAGTCAAGGGCACATGCCTACGTTGTGGGCGTGATCCCCAGTAGGGGGTGTGCAGGATGCAGCCGATCAATGATTCTCTCTCATCACTGATGTTTCTATCTCTCTCTCCCTCTCACTGAAATAAAAATATATTTTTTAAAAAAAGAAAAGAAACAACCACTTTGGAATGCAGTTTGGAAGTTTCTCATGAAGTTAACGCACCCTTACCATATGACCTAGCAGTTCCACTCCTGGGTATCTATCAAGAGAAGTAAACATGCATACCCACACAAAAACCTGCGTGTCAGAGTCTAGCGGTATTATTATTCTTCACATCGACCCCTGGAATGACCCCTTAGATGCCCATCGACAGACGACTAGACAAACAAAGGGTTTATACTTGGGGTGAGCCTGAAGCTTGGTCATAAAGAAGTACCAAGGTGTAATGGAGAGAGACAGCAGCAGAATCCGCAGCTGGGCAGAGGACCTGGGAGGGGCAGAGTTTGTCGGCATCCAGACCCCTCCAGTCTGGGGTTTTGAAGGGGGAGGAGAGCAGCCCCTAATTCTGCAAGCCTGGTCCCGCGGCTGTTTGGGGCTTGACCAGGGCGGGGAGAGCACTAAACGGCCTGCGGATATTCGGATATCCGGTAGCAGCATCCCTCACCACTCGGCTCGGAGCTCCAGGTGTCCTGGTGGTGCCATGGGACACCTGCCTACGCGCTTGGGGTGTGGGGTGAGGATCAATGAAATGTGTGCCTAATGTTTGAGACAGTGCCCAGAGGCACCCCTGCTACCACACCTCCACCCTCAGCCTGTTCCGGGGGCTCTGCCATCGCATTCTCATCAAGCAAACAGCTCCTGAAATCCACCTTCCCCCTCCCCACCACGCAGGGAACCTTCCAGATTGATCAGAACGAAACTGGCAGCTTCACATGGCCGGTCATCTCCCCCAGCCGCCCTGAGATAGGGTGACCCTTGACACAGACGCAGCTACCATAGCACCTGACAGTGTTTTTCTGCCCGATTTGGTGGCTTCACCCCCACGGCTCATGGTCTCTGGGTGCCGGTCCTCACTGGTGCTCCCGTGGGGCTGGGATGGTGCCCATGGCCACATGGGGGTGGAGGACTGTCTCTAGTGGGGGGGCCTGCCGGCTGTGGGAACACCAACTCCCCCCTCTAGAGAAGTCAGTCTTCAAGGGGCACACAGGCCCTGCCTTTGAAATTCGGGTTTTTTTTTATTTTTTAAATTTTTTAATATTTTTATTGATTTCAGAGAGGAAGGGAGAGGGAGAGATAGAAACATCAATGATGAGAGAGAATCATGGATCGGCTGCCTCCTGCACGCCCCACACTGGGGATCGAGCCCGCAACCCTGGCATGTGCCCCGACCGGGAATCAAACCACGACCTCCTGGTTCATAGGTCGATGCTCAACCACGGAGCCACGCCGGCCTGGCTTTTTTCCTTTTCGATACAAAGGAAGAGCCTTGTGCTTGGTCATCACCTAAACTTAGCAATTAAGTTCTGCCAGGAGAATCGACAGGACGTTTGTTTTGGAATCGATGGAACTGAAGTGGTGGGGGCGGGTGGAGGGGAGAGCGTAGAAGCCTGGTTCCTCTGTAGGACCCTGGGGGACGAGGGACTTGGCTGCGGCCGCACAGCAGAGGGAGCTGGGCTGGGCCTGGAGCCAGCTTCTCTGTGAAGGGCCCTGTTCCTCTGCTACCCAGCTGAGGCCTGGCACTCCTCGGGTTCAGGGGCCCTCACCTGACCAAGACCCCGCCCCTCGGTGCTCAGTCTCCGGCTCCTGCCCGTCCAGTGTGAGTCACAGCGAGGAAAGACTGGCCCCCACGGCCTTTCTCCCCACCAGGCTGTGCGGCTGCTGCGATAGGCCGGGCGGGCTGCTTTCCCACCTCCCACTTTTCCAAGAGAAAGCGGCCTCGTTCAGAAGGGCAGGCCGGAGTCTCCTCCTCCCACCACCCAGCTCAGAATCTACAGGGACTTGGGGTCCAAGCCTGTGCCCCGGCTCGCTCCCGGCACGCTCCGGATGGTGGCGACGAAGCCGTCTCTCCACCCACTCACCCGTGGCTGGCGAGCCCCAGGAGCCGGGGAGGGGGCAGACGAAACCTCCACCAGGGCAGACGAGGCCTTCACTGCTGTCAGCATCATGGCCTCATCTGCCCACAGGCCAGGTGGCCACACTGTGGCATCAGATCCCACGGCCGCTTCCCGGGACGCATCGGCCACGTGCTATGCACAGAGCTCAGGGCCCGGGCCCAGCTGTGGCGCCCAGTGCCTTTCCTGGGGG
>NW_005871944.1:0-9945 GCF_000147115.1 Myotis lucifugus
CGAAGGTAAACTCTATGGCCCCATTGTCCTTGGGCTTGCCCTTCAGTTTCTTGGGGTCCTCTACCCAGAGCCTCAGGGCAATGGTGGACTTCCGGCCGTGGTCCTCCTCAGCCAGCTCCACCCTCACGCCCGTGTCCTCCGCGAAGAAGGCGTGGCTGAGCAGGTCCTTGATCTCGTACCTGGGGAGGGAGCAGCTGAGGGCACACCTGCTGGGGCGGAGGCCACCCGCTCTCTGGACCGTCTGGACCACCTGCTCGACTGCTCTGCCTCCAGGGGGCACGGAGCAGCTTACCATTGCCCGCCCTGCCTCCTGGGGGGACAAGATGGCTCCTGACACATCTCACCGGGCAGCATTTGAGGCTCTTCTCTAATTATAAAGAGAAAGCATGCCCAGGGTGAGAGCCCAGGAGCCCAGGGAGGGCCGGTCAGCCAGGCTCTGCGGTGCGGACACGGGCCGCTGTGGGGCAGGGAGCCCGGTGTCAGACACCTGGCTCCATAGGACTGAATGGGACCTGGAATCTGGAACCATATTCAGGGGTTTTCTGGAAGCTCCTCAGGACAGGGCAGGTGCAGCGGCTGGGCGTTGCCATGGTAACCACTTTGCCCCCACTACCACCACCACCATTCCAAACACTAGCTGCTATCTGGCAGGAATGGATCCATGCACTGTCCCAACACAGCCTCCACCAGGGTCAACTCTGGTCACCACGGCTGCAAGCTCCAGGGCCCAGCCCTGCGGGGCCGGCACACGCAGGGGACCGGGCGAGGTCCTGGCTAGGAGGTGGTCTCACAGGGTCTGTGCGAGGATTCTCCCACCCTACGTGTGTTCCTGCACTGTTCTGATAGGGGTTATAGCTCACACTTTTTAGCATTTCTCCTTAAACGAACAAAACATGACAACCTGCGGGGGAGGAGAAGTGCCCAGGGACCAGGACAGGGCCCTGCCCCAGAGACGGTGGCTGTGGAGAACGGCAGTGACCAACCCTGGGCACAGTGACTGAACACGGGGCTGGGAGGCGAGGGCTGAGGAAGAGGAGGAGGACGGGAGGGGAAAGATGGGCAAGAAAGGAAGGGCAGAGGAAGGCAGAGGAGAGGGGCGCAGGGGGAGGGAGGGAGGAACGGATAGAGGGGAAGAAGGAGAGCTCAAAGCACAGCCTCGTTTCCTGCTGAGCAGCTGAGGGAGAGGCCTGAGAACACCTGAGGAGGCGGGCGGTTGGGCGGCCTCCCGGACTCGAACATGATAAGCTGCAGGAGGTTTGGATGGATCAGACACAGATGCATGGGATGTGCAGCCTGGAGTTCAGGGGAGAGGGCAAGACGAGCCGCACAGGGAGGCTGGGCACGGGGAGGCTGGGCATGGGGGCGTCCTGCAAGCTGGAACAGACGGATCCACCAGAGAAAACAGAGAAAAGGCAAGGGGCAGAGCGAGGCCGCAGGAGCCCCCTGGTGGGCCGGAAGCTCCCCGCAGATGGAGAGGGCTCCAGGACAGTCCCCAAGGTCAAGGAGTGTATTCCAGCGCGTCCCACTGACTGCAGCGGGCTGGCGCCCGTGGCCCAAGCTCTCTGCAGGCCAGCTGGAAAGATTTCAGCGGGCCCAGTGCCGCTGGGAACTCACCTCTCCTCCTTGTTTTTGCAGATGCACTCCCCAATAATCTCCTTGATTTCGGGATCGTGCACTTTCTCAAAGCTGGCCGGCTTGATGCCCTGCAGAGATGAGCAGCGTCACCTGATGCGGAAGTGGGCTCTCCAGGGCCCCCACTCTCCTCACACTAACCCCGAAGACCAGGCAGGAAGTGCACCGGCTTCGGGTGGGGACCGGTGGGCGTGAGCTGGGGAAGGAAGTGGGGACCCTCACCCACTTTGGTGAATGGAGGAGGCGGGGCTGGTGGATCTGCCCGAGGGTCTTGGAGGCTGAAGGAGGAAAGGCCCCTCCCAGGCCAGCCTTTCTCCCACACGCTTGCTCAGGCGCGCTAAGGGCAAGATCCGTAGTCACTGCGGCTGACGCAGGGCCGCCGAGACCCTGGCCCACTGAGGGTTGATTTCCCAGGCCCGTAGCTCAAGGCTTTTGCAAACGACTGTGCTATTCAGTTCCACCATCCAGTTCTGTGGCAGCGACCAGGCCAGATGACCTTTAGGCAGGGGTGCCAGGGTGTGCCAAGCATCCACACGGGCCAGCGCCCCAGTGGGCAGTCACCGTGCAGCCTGGCCACGGTGCGGCAAAAGCCCACAGTATTGCAGGGGCGGGGCCAGACCGCAGGGTTCTCTGTCATCTGCGGGAGCGAGGGGTTGCCTGAGGGACATCCGGTGGTTAAACATTTAAACACACTGAGGGCTCAGCCATCATGTTCTTTCTCCTTCAGCAAGACCCCCCTCCCAGGCCCGTCCCGATGTCCTTTTTCATGTATAGAATGGGGAGCGCATTTTCCCACCATGAGGGGGGACAGACCAGAAAATGCCCCACAACTCCGCAGTCCAGGTGAGACCCCACTGCACCCACCAAACCCTGACCCCCAGGACCACACCCGTAGCCAATGGGGGTCGTGCTGTGTCTGACGCGGGCGGGCGAGAGTCTGATACGGGACCCTGGGCTTCAGGAGCGGAGAGGGCTCCCCGTGGAGGCAAGAGCTGTGCCTCTCCCCGAAGCCACAGAGCAAGAGGCTTCCCGCGGCCGGGAGGAAGGGAGGACCCTGTGGGCGGGTCTGAGGAACCACCACAGGCAGGTGGGCACACTGCCACTTACATCTGAGAAACCGGAGCCCCCAAAGCCGGTGAAGACTGTGCCAGAAGAACAGGGCACGGCTCTGGAGGGGCCATGTCTGGGCTCGTTGCACGGAGCCAGGGGAGCTGAAAGCCGAGGGCACAGTGATCCCCCCGAGCCTGGGCCGAGTGCGGGTGCACAAGGAGTGAGCTGACGGCAGGAGCACGGTGCCACTGGCCCGAGGACCCACTGAGGGTCAGGAACACGCTGCCCGCTGCCTCCTCCGGGACGTGCTGTCTGGCTGTGCCTTGCTTTCCCAAACCAACATGGGTCCCACAGGCGCCTCGGGACCTGGCCATGGCTTGTTTCTGGGGCCTAACAGGGCAATGGGGCTGCTGGGAGAGCCAGGTGTCCGAGGAGCACGCCCTCGGGGCTCAGCCCATCTCCCCAGGCCAGCAGGTGGACCAGAACGAGAGTCTCCAGGCGGCTCCTCCCACACCCAGAGCCAACACCAAGGCCCCGCCGTGAACCTGCATCTCAGGCCCCGCCATCCTGGAGGAACTGCCCACAGCCTTTCCTGCCGGCAGCACAGGGAGCTGCACCCAACTGTGGGTCCTGACCCGCCCCGGGGCATCCAACCAGAGCCCTGCTCTCCTCCTCAGAGCCCGAAGCCCGAGCAGCACGCAGGAGGGGCTCAGAGCTCACGCGTGACCACTAGCTCAGAACTGAGAACCAAAGGCGAGAGCCAGCGAACCCCAGGCTGGCTCGGGAGTGTGCAGTGGGCTGGTGCTGGGGTGGCAAGAACCAGGCTCCTCTGCAGAAGCCAGGAGCCTACAGAAGGGAGTGTTCTGTCTGGGGGAGCCCGCCCAGTGCTGCAGGCAGACAGGGACCGACTAGGGCCCGGAACAGCCACGCCCGCTGCGCTCCCCCAGGCAGAACGGCTGCAGGGGAGAACGCGTGGTCTGTCTGATTAAATCCAGAAGACACACACGCCCGCGGCCCCTGGCATGGCCCAGAGGAGGGGCTCCAGCCTTGCAGCGCTGAGGCCCTGGCAGCCCCGGGCACTGCCCGCAGCACTCGCATCACTGCTGCTGCGGCTCCACCTGCAGCTGGAGCCCGAGCACCCCGCCTTCCCCACCGGAGAAAGGCGCGGCCCTTCCCCTCAGCGCTGTGCTTTCCGAAGGCCTCGCGCGGCACTCACACAGGTGACCTTGCGGTAGATCTGCGCGGCGTTCTGGCACTCCGAGTAGGGGTACTCCGAGGTGGCCATCTCCAGCATGCACATGCCGAAGGCGTACACGTCCACGGACTCATCGTAGTGCTCCTCGTACATCTCGGGCGCCATGAACTCGGGGGTGCCTGTGCCGGGCAACAGGTGCAGGTCAGCGGTCAGCGGCCCAGAGCCCCGCCCCATCCACGTGCCGGGCAGCAGGTCCCGGAACCCTGACTCAAACAGGACTGTTCTGTAGACAGAGGTTCCCGAAAACCCACCCAGGACCCTCCTGCTTCTGGCTGGACCAGCCCACAGAGCTGGGAAACGCTGGGTGCCTCTCAGGGGCAGAGCACAGCCCGCACTCCCCTCCGCAGGCCCAGGGAACCAGAGCAGACAAAACCCGTGGCCACCACAGAACTGCTGAGATGGCAAAAACCCAGAAGAGCCCCAACATCCCCAGACAGGCCCATCGCACGGCAGAGCGTGGGCAGCAGACCAGGACGGCACAGCACGGCATGGGCACTGGCTGGCAGGTACCAGGTGGAGACCGTTCATGCGTTCCAAGACACAAGGCTTTAAAATGATGTTCACTCTGAATTAAGGCCGTGAAGACTTACCACAGGCAGAGCAAAGTACACAAAACACACACGTGTGCACACGCTGACCTCACAGTGCGCGCCCATGAGCACAGACGGGACTCATCTGGCAGCTGTGACAGCGGTTTTCCTTAGTGACACTGGTCTAGGTTTTTTTAGTTTTTCTGTAACAAATTTTTGCTCTAATAATCACACTCCTTTTGTGAGAACAAGTCCAACTGAGCATCTGTCAAGCTAAACACAAAGGGGCATCCTCTTCAGTGAGGCTACTTTTTAACTTCTCCACTGACTATGGGAGGTTTTCTGAAGGTCCAAGTTTGTTAAAAAGCAGTTGCAAAATACCATGAACTAGCTGTTGTGTTAGAAAGCATATGGCGGGAGGGGGGTTGTCTTCAAAATGTTTATACCGCAGCCCTGGCCTGCGTGGCTCAATGGTTGAGCATCGTCCCGTGCACTGAAAGGTCACGGGTTCGATTCCCGGACAGGGCACATGCCTGGGTTGGGGGAGTGCAGGCGGCAGCCAACCAATGATTCTCTCTCATCACTGATGTTTCTATCTCTCCCTCTTTCTCAAAGCAGTGGAAACATGTCCTCAGCTGAAGATTTACACAGCTATCTCTGTGGTGTCTCACGGAGCCCCACTGGGAGCTCCTGCAGCACGTTAGTGAGTTCCAGATGTCCTGAACCCCATAAAGAGCTGCCCCAAAGCCCCTCCAAGCTCTCTCTCGGCAAAGCCAGGAGGGCCACTGCCTGAGGCCTAGACCCTGTGGACAAAGAGCACCCCCTGCTGGCCAGGACCCCACTCTGGCCACACTCAGAGGCCAGACGCACCTGTCTCCCCTGACTGCAGCCAGGGCCCTGGCCGCTGTGGCTCAGTGGTTGAGCATCATCTCATGAACCAAAAGGTCGCAGGTTAGATTCCCAGTCAGGGCAATGCCTGGGGCTGCGGGCTTGATCCCCAGCAGGGGGCGTGCAGGGGGCAGTCAACCAATATTTCTTTCTCTCCCTCTCCCTTCCTCTGAGGGCTCTGCCCAGAAAGGCTGCGGAGTGGCTCTCAGAGGAGGAAGAGAAAGGCAGAGGCTGCCAGAACTGGTTTGGCTCAGCCAGTGAAGCCCCAGACCCCGCACTGAAAGGTCCCAGGTTCGATTCCGGTCAAGGGCATGTACCTGGGTTGCGGGCACATCCCCAGTAGGAAGTGTGCAGGAGGCAGCTGATCGATGTTTCTCTCTCATCGATGTTTCTAACTCTCTATCTCTCTCCCTTCCTCTCTGTAAAAAAAATCAATAAAATATATTTTTAAAAAAAAGAAAAAAAAAAAGAAAGAAAGGCAGAGGCCAACACAGCCAGTAAACCGCATCCAGTGAAGCCCCAGACCCCGCCCACCCAAACCCTTGTTCAGTCCAGGCCCCAAATACCTCGGTTCCCCACCTGCAGAGGGCGCTCCAGCCTCACCAGCCGGAGTCCCCGAATCGCTCTGTTGTTCAGGCCGCCTTCCTGCTCCTGAGCGCCACAGCCCACAGGCGCCAGCCTCACCACCTGACCCACAGCCCCACGCAGGCCCGGGAGGCCACAGCCTGGCTGAGGGGAAGAGGGGGCAGAGGGGGTGGCAGGGCCTGGGAGAGCTGAGCTCACCTATCACACTTTTGGCAAAGGACGCTCTCTTGAGGGTTGCCAGGCCCAGGTCGCCAATCTTGACGGAGCCGGTGGGCCCAGTGATGAAGATGTTGTCACACTTGAGGTCCCGGTGGATGATGGGGGGTGTCCGGGTGTGCAGGAACAGCAGCCCCTTCAGGATCTGCCGGCACCAGCTGCGCAGCACCTTGGGCTTCATCACTTTGAACCGCTTCAGGTACCTTCGGGGCGGGGGGGGGGGGCTGCCGGTCACCAGCTACTCATGTGTGAAAGGGCCTCCCACTGCGGCGGGCCATGCATTTGTCACCCAACAGGGCACCCTGTGAGACAGGAGTGCTGACCAGACACCAGGCAGGACCACCGGCTGCTGTGGGCCCCGCACCCTGGGCCGAGCCCACCCTGAGGCCCCGGTGGGCCAGGCGCCCAGGCAGGCGACACACTCACGTCTTCAGCGTCCCGGAGGTCATCAGCTCCGTCACCAGCACGATGCACCGCTTCCCCTTGGCGCTGGACTCCCAGAAGTCATAGAAGCGCACGATGTTGGGGTGCTGCAGGCCCTTGAGCATCTCGGCCTCCTCCTTGAACCGCTGCCGCTCGAGCTTGGTGAGCTTCCGGTCCTAGAGAGACAGGCACAGCTGAGCGGGACAGGGCATGGCCTTTCACAGAGCCTGCTGATCCCAGGGGGTCACTCCCTCATTTCCTCCTGCTCAGGGAGCACAAAGGAGGGGGAGGGGGAGGGGAGAGCCCACCCTGAGGAGGAGCCCCTAGCTCATCAGAAAGAGCTCTGCCCTGGTGGGTGTGGCTCGGTTGGTTAGTGTTGTCCAGGGCACTGAAGGGTCACAAGTTCAATTCCTGGGTGAAGGCACATACCCAGGTTGCGGGTTCAATCTCTAGTGGGGGCACACACAGAGGCAACCGATGGATGTTTCTCTCTCACATCGATATTTCTCTCTCTCTCCCTAGATTCAATGAAAAACATATCCTTGGGTGAGGATTAAAAAAGAAAAAGATCTCCAGAGCCAGAGCAACCTCCAGCCACTGCAGTGCCAATGCTCCCCTCCCTGCGCACACCGAGGGTGCCTCCTGGCGCACCTGGGATCTCGCGCTGCTGAAGGGAAGCACTGACATGGGACTCTGAGGGCCGGTTCATGACCACAGCATCACAACCAGAAACCAGGAGAGACCAGAGCCAACGGCAGAGGAGGAAGGCCAGGGTCCCAGCCACGCCCACGTCGGTGCTGGCACAGGCACACATGCTGCACCCACACCCTCAGCACGTGACACACTCCAGCACCCTGCCCAAAGGCTACACCTGACCCGCGCCGGCCACCACCCAGGCCCTGCCTCGTCCATCCCAGCAGCCTTCTGCGTCTAACTTCGCCTCACAGATCAACCTCACCTCCGCAGGCCCCAGCACGCTTCTCCCACATCCTGAGCACATGGCCCCCAATGTCACCTCGGTCGCAGTCCAGCGAGCCTGCAGAGCCTGGCAGCACACGCCTGGCCCTCCCACAGAAGGAGCCCCAGGAAACAGGAACACAGCTGTGAGTGAATGGGGAGCTTTGAGGAGTTGCAGGAAGCAGAAGAGGTGCATTTGGACAGATGGTGGGAGAAATCAGAGCTGAAAGGAAACACAGGCCTGGACTCTGGGGATATTTCCAAAAGAGCCCAAAGGCATAAAGATTCCAACAAATCCAGAGAGGAGGTGGGGAGGGGCTGGGGTCATATAGAGGTCATCGGGTTACAGGATTCTATCCCAAGTGGTGCTCTGAGCGTTAGGCACCCTTCCCCACAAACCAGCCCCATCCCACAAACCCCCATCAGCCTCGCCATGCCAAGTGGGCCCAGCTGGCAAGAGCACCCCAGAGCAAAGGAATACCAGGAGAAAACAAAGACAACTTCGAGAACATCTAGCTCATGTGCTCGAAGGTCCAAGAGGCTGACACACATAAATGAGAGCAAGTTTCTACTGAAAAAGGAGCAATCAAAATTCCCAGAGAACCAAGATGGCTGCGCAGGTACTCGCCACCTCCCACAACCACATCAAAATTACAACTAAAAGACAGAACCACATCATTCAGAACTGCCTGAAATTGGGTTGAATGGAAGCCCAACAACAAGAGAAGTAAAGAAGAAAGCACATTGAGGCTGGTAGGAGGGGCGGAGGCACGGAACAGGCTGGTCCAGCACCCACCTGTGGTGTTTTTTAAATCAGAGGGAGATCTCAGCTGCAAAGGCCTCCCATGTGGAGCAAGGGGTCCCAGCTCAGGGTTCCAGAGCTGAGAAGAGAAGTTCCTATAACTCTGGGCTGTAAAAACCAGCAGGGATTGTAGCTGAGTGACACAGAGGCTGCTGGAGACCCAGGTGTTCCTCTTAAAGGACAAGGCACACGGACTTACACGGAATCACATCTTCTGAGCTCCAGCACCAGGTGGCTTGGGGGGGCCCAGGGACATACGAAGAGGAACTAGACTGTCTGGTATTGGAGCAGGAACTCAGGGGCAGCTTTCTCCCAGATCAGGGAGCTTACAAGGGTCATTGTTCCTGTGCTGGGACCTCCTGTGTCACAGAGCTGACTGGCAGCCATATCTGAGTTTTCACTAGCTGGAACACACTGTTCACTCCGCCCTGGTGATTCTGAGACCTTGCCCCATCCAATTTGCAGCCCCACCCAAGCTGTTTGCAGTGGTTTTCCCATATGAATGGCCTATCATGGCTCAGGCTTCAGACTTTGCTAAAATCTCTCAAACAAGCAGTAGCTGGTGTCAGCATGCCCCAAACATATCAGTAAGAGGCTCAAGACTCAGCACTAGCACCAGCCTGCCTTGCTTCACAGCTGGGCCTTGTGTGGGCACTTATAAGCCCAATACAAGTAGCAGCCTCTGCAGACCTCTCTGTATCTATTGCTGGGTGGCCCCAGGCAGTGGCTGACTTAGCACCTCCTGAGAGGCCCTAGAGCCAGTGCACCAGGTGGACAACTTCAGACCATACCAGACTACAACTCTACACATCCACAAGTGGCACACTCAAAAGGCAGACTCAGTGAGCACCAAAGCCCCAATGAAGCAAGTCCTACTCCATAGGGGTGCCTCCTACACAGCCGCTCTTCCACTGTATTCCCAGCTGCTCCTCATAGCCAATTGACCTTCAGGCCAACAGCAATAGAGGTTCAACTACAAGACTGTACACTAAGCCCACACAGGGGTGCACCTAGAGTGCCCAGCTCAGGTAACTGGGGAGGCTGAACACTAGGCCCTACAAAACATCTACTATACAAGGTCACCCTACCAATTCTAGGAGATATAGCAACTCTACCTAATACATAGAAATAAACACAGGGAAGCAGCCCAAATGTGAAGACAAAGAAACATGTTACAAATGAATGAAATGGAAGCAAGCAAACTACTGGATACAGAGTTCAAAACCAATAGGTTACTCAAGGATCTTGATGAGAGCTTCAAAGGACTCAAAGAGAGCTTCAAGGGGCTTAGTGAGACTTTCAAGGACCTTCGTGAGAATGTCAAAGACATAAAAAAGGACCAGTCAGAAATTAAGCATCCACTAACTGAAATAAAAAAAATAATTTACAGGGATTCAACAGTAGAGTAGAGGATTCCAAGAATCAAATCAACAATTGGAATATGAGGAAGCAAAAATCACCCAATCAGAAGAGCAAAAAGAGAAAAAATAATCCAAAAATATGAAGATAGTGTAAGAAGCCTCTGAGACAACTTCAAACGTACCAACATTCGCATGGGGGGGGGGGGGGAGTGCCAGAAGGAGGAGAGAGAGAGCAAGATATTGAAA
>NW_005871944.1:29165-30136 GCF_000147115.1 Myotis lucifugus
ACATGGCCACAGGCAACCTCTAACACCCAGCCCTGCACTTGGCGTCCACCGGCCGTGGGCCTGGCCACGGGCACCTCCTCTATCACCCAGCCCTGCACCTGGCCGTCCACTGGACTCTGGGTCTGACCACGGGCACCTCTATCACCCAGCCCTGCACCTGGTCTTCCACTGGACTCTGGGTCTGACCACGGGCACCTCTATCACCCAGCCCTGCACCTGGCCGTCCACTGGACTCTGGGCCTGGCCACGGGCACCTCCTCTATCACCCAGCCCTGCACCTGGCCGTCCACTGGACTCTGGGTCTGACCACGGGCGCCTCTATTACCCAGCCCTGCACCTGGCATCCACCGGGCCCTGGGTCTGACTACGGGCACCTCTATCACCCAGCCCTGTACCTGGCCGTCCACCGGGCCCTGGGTCTGGACACAGCAGCTGCCCCCGGCTCCCTGCCAGCCTCCCTTGGGCCAGGCAGCGCCAGGCTTCACGCCATATGTCCAGGCAGCGCCGCCATCTCTCTTATTTTTCCTTTTCCTTCTGTAAGTGAAGAAAGAAGGTCCGAGCGGCCACACTGTCTGCATCCCCAGCTACCGCAGCCCTCTGCCGCTGCCCACCCAGACCCTTGGCCAGTGGGCCAGGCCTGCATGCCCTCCTGGCTGCCACACCTTTCCCTGGGCCACACCCCAACCCCCAGCTGGTACCCCAGTCCAGCTTTCGCGCCCCAGCGGTCACATCCACAAAGATGCTCACGGCCCAGACAGTGCCTCCACCAGCCTCCACCAGTGCCCCCATCACGATCTGGCTCTGAGCTCCAGGGGCACCAGCCAAGGCAGCCGACTGACTCCAGCCAGCGCAGCGGCATGGCCCCAGCCCCACAGCCCAGACTGAGACTCACAGAGAGTCCGCACAGGCCGCAGACTGTGACTGTCAGCAGACATCGTAATAACTCAGTCTTCCAAACAGCTGATCAGCTC
>NW_005871944.1:32110-34860 GCF_000147115.1 Myotis lucifugus
TTCCAGATCACTGGCAGCACTCCATGCACGAGCAGAGAAGCCTCGAGGTTCTCATCACCCCGCGGTCAAAACAGAACCCTCAGCTGCCCGGCCTGCCCTCCCCACAGCACAGCCCCTGCCCTTCCCCAGGGAACAAACCCCTCCCAGCATGAGCAGTCCCTCCCCCAAGGGGGTGCAGGTTTGGGTCTGCTCGATGCCCACGAGGCCCACCGTCCAGCCTGCACGCCTTCACCGGAGTCCTCCCCTGCGCCCTCAAGCACCAGCTCAGGGGCTGTCCCAAGGAGCCCCACTCTGCTCAGAACGCGCCTGCGAGCCGGACAGGAAGACAGCCCCATGAGGCAGCCTTTGCCCCAAAAGAGCCCAAATGACAAGCCAACCCCCTGCATCCTGTCAGGGTCAAACGATCCTGAAGCCAATGCCAGCACAGCTCACAAGCAGGTCACAGTGTGCAGCCGGGGTCAGAGGGTGCGGTGTGTCCCCAGGGCCCAAGGACATGCCGCCGCCCACAACACTCCATGGGCCCCTAGAACTGGCCTCTCTGTCTATGCCTGTGGCCACCCCGCCCCAGACCCCAGGTGCCTGCTCCCCGAGCAGGAGCACAGGCTGGCCCCTGACCCCTGGAGGATGGAGAAAGGGGCTCCTCCAAGGGTCATTCAGCCGTGGAGGGGACCCTGTGCCGACCCCCAACTCTCGTAAGTCCCAGCAGGTCAGTCCTGATGTTGTGTAAAAAGGTTTTCCCAAAATCCAAGCACACGGGAGCCCCACAGACCCAGGGAGAGGTCCCAGCATTGCACCCACCTGCTCCCCATCCTCTCTCCTTTGCCCTTCAGGGCCCTTGCAAAGATTCTTCCAAAAATGAACTCACTCTCCTGCTTGAACCCCTTAATTAAAAAGAAGAAATTCCTCGGAACCTGTCTGGGCAGGTGTCAATGGTTTGCTGCCGGCCAACTTGGCAAGACGCCTTTCTGGCTGGAAGAAACAGCACAGCGCCATGCTCCCCTGGGGGCCGCCATGCTCCCCGGGCCGGGGCCCTGACCACAGGGCTGAGGAGACACACCCTCGTCTTGTAAAACGTGTCAGGCCTCGCCCATGCTGGAGGGGGGGCCCAGCTGCAGGGGCGGGGCTATGCTCAGCCCACCCTGAATTCGCCCACCTCCACCCCCACCCCCCACCCGGGACAAGGGAGGCTGGGGGCCTCGCGCACCCCTGCAGTGGGCTCACAACACAGGTGGGGCCACAATATGACTTTGCAAGGAAACCAAGAACATAGAAACAGACAAGAAGGGCTGGTACCAAAGTGAAGATGGCTGTCTCAGGAGATTCGGGGCAGCTTTTTTGTAAGATTTAATTGGCTTTACTAAACGATTCATGAATCAGGCAGCATCCCTTCTAGCAACGAGAAGGGAACGCCCAGGGGTCGCACACAATGAAAGGTTTTCGGGGGTAGCTTCTTTTTCAGGTTTCAGCACCTGCCCGTCTGTCACATTCCGAAGAACTGAAGTAGCTGGAAACATCCCCCGTGAAGTGGCCTCCCCACCCACTGCCGGCCACCGCCTCCATCCTGACAGTCCCCGCTCACTGGGGGGTCCAGCACTGGCACCTGGGGGACCTGGCCCTCTCCTCCCTACTGCCCCCTTCCAGGATGAACAGGGATGGGGGTGGACAAAAGCCCCTCATGGGCAGCAAGGCCTGAGGATGGCCCCTAGAGGTCGGGGTCCCCTGCCAAGTCTCAAGGCAGGGCCCCTTCTCCTGCAGAAGCCCACACCACCGGCACCAGGAGCTCAGGGTACAAGCAGCACCACGTCCAGCGTAATCCAGGTGGGCACCCTGTGCAGGTCGCTGGCTCAGGCAGGCAGGGCAGGCGGCCCAGGAGGCCCACATCTGCAGCAGCCTCCTAGCAGCACCCTTCACGGCTGGGTCAGGTCCCGGCTCTGCCTGACTGCCCATTGGGAGAGACCAGCATGATCTGATCTGTCTTCCCCAAACCCTGGATGATTCCAACAGGATCATCCCATATGGGGGCCCAAAGTCAGAGACTGTGGGGCCAAGAAGAAGGCAAGGTGGCAAAAGATACAAAAATAATGATTAAAGGGGTGGGGGGGCTGCTCTAGATTAAAACTGACATGAGCTCGGCCGGCCTGGCTCAGTGGTTGAGCGTCGACCTACGACCTACGGACCAGGAGGTCACGGTTGGATTCCCGGTCAGGGCACATGCCTGGGTTGCGGGCTCTATCCCCAGGAGGGGGCATGCAGGAGGCAGCCAATTGACGATTCTCTCTCATCATTGATGTTTCTCTCTCTCTTTCCCTCTCCGTTCCTCTCTGAAATCAATTAAAATATATGTATTTTTAAAAAACTGACATGAGAACCAGAAGCAACATCCCATTACTGACTGGGTCCTGGATCCGGGCGGAAATGCCGAGCGCACGGGCACAGTCCACGTCAGCCGCGGCTGCCGCCCCCTTAGCTTCGATGCGCACAGCTGTGTTGTGTGGGAAAACGCCCTGTTCCTATAGGAGCTGCTGCTGGGTGCTCAGGGCGAGGTGTAAATGGGCCAGAATAACGCATATGCAGGGAGAGAGAAAATGCAGGTGTGGCAAACTGTTAAAAACTGGTAACACAACTTTCCTACGTTTTCCAAAACAAAAAGTTGGTTAAGAAATAAAAACTGGATTGCTGGAGAGAAGAAAGCTCCCAGGAGGGAGGAGAGGGGGAGGTGGGGTCCAGGGTGGGCGGAGTCCCCTGCACAG
>NW_005871944.1:35664-43474 GCF_000147115.1 Myotis lucifugus
TCCCACGCCCACCCCTTCAGAGCTTCACACACGGCCAGCGTCTTACAGACTCTGAAAAGTCCACCACAGCAGCCTGCCTGACCCCGCACTTCCACGTCCTTCTGTAGCAACCCTTTGAACGCTGAAAAGGTGACCGCCCAGGGGAGTCCTGGCGCTGCCGTCTTGCTCTATGAGCTTAAATATGACCCACCTCCCCGGCGCCCCTCATCTGGGAGAGGCCTGGAACCCTAACAGTGGCTCTGAGGACCTGATGTGCTCAGAGCTTCCTTCCCGCCCTCCCACCTGTGTCCTGCCCACGGCCAGCTGATGGCCAGGCTTGGACCTTCTGCCGAAGAGGCATCCCTGAAGCCCAGCCAGAAAAGCCCTTGACAACTACCAGGACTCGGGGGCACCAAATCCCTCACCCAGCGCCCCCACCACCCCACGGGCTCCTCTGCCCATGTGTCTCGCTCGGCAGGGCTCACGGCACACCTTTCATGTCCGGAGCCACTGTGGAGACCTCACCCCTAAACGCTGGGACGTACACCTGCTGGAGGTGAGGTGGGTGTGAGGGGACCGCCTTCCCCGGCCCACCCGCACCAAGACCCCTGGAAGCAGACACTCTAGAAACAAAAAAATAACAGATTTTAACAGCTATGACACCCTGCAATCGTAGCTGCATTTATAAAAAAGATGTATGTGTATATGAATAAGCTTCAAGGTAATATGCAAAAATAATAAGTTATATTCACTTGGATTATGAGTGGTTTTTTTTCATTTCTGCAAACTTCTTTAGTGTAGCTGTTACACTGTTTTTTACTTAACAGACTACTTTTCAGAGAAGTTTTAGGTTTATGGAAAGACTGAGCAGAAAGTAGTTGTCATGAATTCTCTCTCATACACACAGCCTCTTCTATTAGTAACATCTTGCATTAATGTGGTGCATTTGCTAGAACTGCTTGCCAATACTGATACATTATCATTAACTTAAATCCACAGCTTACATCAGGGTTCAGTCTACGGGTTCTGACTGGTGTACAAGGACACGTACCCAGCGTTATCTTACCACACAGCGTATTTCAGGGCCACCCTCACCCTGACCACCCATCTGCTGACTGCCTCCACAGCTTCGCCTCTTCCAGAACGTCACAGCAGGCGGCCTTCCAGATTCCTTCTCACTCAGCACGTGCACATGAGGTTCATCCGTGTCTTTCCGTGGTCTGACAGCTTTATTAAAATCACAGAACAGCCACGGTCTGCGTGGACTGCCGTCTGTGTGTCCGTCACCTGCCGAGGACGCCCTGGCTGCGTGCGAGTCCTGGCGGCTGTGAATCAAGTGCTATAAACATCCTGTGCAGGCTTTTTGTGTGGACATAGTTTCCAGGTCCTTTGGGTAAATGCCAAGGAACATGACTGCTGGATCGTGCGGTGTGTTACATAAGAAACTTCCCAACTGCCTTCCAAAGTGGCTGCACCATCTGCGTTCCCACCAGCAAGGAGCCCCGGGGCTCACGGGCCAGCACTGCGCTGCCAGGGCGCTGGCTTTTTCGCGTTCTAATAGGCGTGCTGTTTCAACTTGCATTTCCCTGTCAGTATGTGAGGTGTCTTCCCTTTTCATATGTCTATTTGCTATCTGATTATCTTGGTTAATGAGGTGTCGACTAAGGTCTTTGGCCCATTGTTTAATCACACTGTGCGTGCTTGTCGTTGCGTTTTAAGAGTTCTGTGTACATTCTGGGTCGCAGTCCGTTTTCGGGTCTGTGTTGGGCAAAGACCTTCTCCCAGTCTGTGTTTTGTCTTTCCGTTCTCCCTTAGTGGCTCTGCAGAGCAGTTTTCCATTTTAATCAAGTTCAACTTACAGTTTTCCTTTCTCGCATTTTACTTCTGGTGTTGTATCTAAAAAGTCATCTCCATGCCAAAGGCCACCTACGTTCTCTCCTGTTATCTTCTAAGAGTGTTAGCTCTGGTTTTACAGCGAGTCTGATCCATGACGAGCTAACTTTTGTGAAGGGAGGAAGTTCTGCACACACACCCCCTTTCTGCACGTGGGAGGCCAGCTGCTCCCGCCTGCCTGCCTCCCCGAGGGCAGCTGACTCTAGGATGTGGGTCTGTTTCTGGGCTCTCTAGTCTGTCCCAATGATCTAATTGCTATTCTGTCACCCAATACACAGTCTTGATCTTTTATTTTATTCTTTTCCAAAAATCTTTATATTATTAAAATGCTGGCATAATTGGATGTAGAAATCAAGGCTTCCGGGCGATCTTAGAATTCAAGCCTCCCAGGAACCGAACCGGATTGGAAAACTTTTTGAAGCAGGAAAACACTCAGGCTGCCCACGTCCCAGGGCTGTGCTTCTGCTCTGAACTGAGCGCTCTGGGCCTCCCTACCGACCCCCAGCACCTCCACCATCTGTGGTCGAGGCAGACCCTCACCTGCTTCCTGGCGATCCCAGCTGCTGCCTCCACGCACCCTTTCCTCGTCTGCAGCGCAGAGGGGGCGGGTGCCCCGGCGGCCTGCACCAGCGGGGAGCGACAGGCAGGCCTGGCCCCTCCAGGTCAGCTTGCTCGCCCTTCCACCTGTGCTTCTCAAAACTGTGTCCTCGAGGGGAGCACAGGGCGAGGAGAGCTTCCCTGCGAGTGCCTGCTCTCCAGTCTCCTCACTCAGACAGGTAAACTGAGGCGCCCCAAGGGAAGCTGTGGGGCTGGGGTCTGCATGGAGCAGGCCTCCTGCTTCTAGGGTGTTTGTGTGCCTAGTTGCAGGGCTCCTGAACACCCCTACAGCCCCCACAGGCAGATGCCAGCACCCGCCTGCCACTCAGCCCGGCGGCGGCACGGACCACAAAGGAGACCAGTCAGGTGGCCACACCTCTGCTGGGCCAGGTCAAGCTCTCTCCCACCAGTGACACTGGAGCTCCGTGTCGTCACCTTGGGCATCACCAGCTCTGGCCTGAAGCTGGTGTGAGCCACTGCCCCCACAAGATGGTCAGAGGCCACCAGTCCAGGCCGCTATGCAAGGTGAGTGGCAGACGCAGGCAAGCCCGCCGGCCCCTGACCACAGGGCAGGCTCTCCCCACACGCACCCCGCCCCACCCTGCAGCTTCTCACAGACGCCTCTCCGTGACGGGCCCTGCCCATGGTGGTACCCCAGGTGAAACCAGAGCACACACTCAACCATGCCATACATCTGAGCCAATGAACCATACTGCACTGCGGAGCTCTGAGCACAGGGCCTGGTGCCGGAAACTTCTGGAACATCTGCTCCCTCTCCTCTTAGCAATTTTTTTTCTCACCACCATCATGTCTGGAACCACAACCCACCAGCAATGCTCACCCACTCAGAGTAAGCCCCCAGCCACCACCCAGAAACGGCACAGGGTGGGGAGGTGCCCGCCAGCCCTCGCAGGGCGTGAGGCTGTCTGGGCCCAAGTCCTTCAGCGATTTGGCCCTGAATAAGGCTTAGCTGATGCCCACACAGCAGGGCCTCCAAGGACGCCCAGAGGGCACACAGCCGGTCTCAGGAGCGCTTATTTCCAAAGGGAAGGAGCCAAGAGTGCCCGATGTGCCCACGATGGTGGCCCCAGCCTGTCCATCTTCACAGACCACATCCCTCTCGCCAGCACCACCCAGGCAGAGGCACCCACGGCCTGCCTTGGCGGGCGGGAGCGGTCCTCACAGGCCTCCAGGTGGCTGGTACCAACCTTTCTCACCAACCAAACCAGAACCGTGGTGTGACTTCACTTGGAAAAAACAAGCACAGCGTTGGCATCCAACTGACTTCAAAACACAACTCTCGCAACAAAACTCAGCTCTTAGGAGGTTAATAAAAATACCAACACAGGGTAACCACCTGCCAACTGACTGCAGCCCCTCTCAGGTCCTGCTACACGTGCGCATACCATCCCCTCGGAACATCCCCCTCCCATCAGCTGCTGAGGGCTCCTGGGAAAGCAGGAGGGACTGGGAGGGGGGACCTCTCCACCTTGGCTGGGCTGCTGGTGAGGTGGGTGGGCGCGGCCTGTCTACGAAAGGGGGGGGATGCACCGGCAGGAGGCACCTGAGCTCAGGGCCAGCGCGGTGCAGGAGCCATGGCCACAGGAGAGGCAGCTGGCCATCCTCTGAGGCCAGTGAGTGGACCGGCGCAGTCAGCACGGCCACATGCAGCACGTTCCCAGGCGCATCACCCACGTCCGAGGCACAGACTGGTGAACAGGACACAGACGTCTGCCTGGCACAGGAGGTGGGGAACACGGTGCCTCTGTGGCCGCATCGAGGGGACACCAGCAGGTCACACATTATCAGGTCTTGTGGTCCCCACATTCGCAAGCTACTCCCTGGCCTGGGTCCAGGCCATCCCCACCCCCGGGAGCCAGCCACCTCCAGGCAGCACAGAGGTGCAGGATGGCTCCATGACAGAACCGGGGAGACCCAGGGCCTGAGGAGTGGGGTTCGGCCTCGGGGTTACCCTGAAGGGGCGCTCCGTGCCTGGGTGAAGGTCAAGGACTGACACACCCCATGAGGCAGAAGGACCCCAGGCTGGGCGTGAACCCGGACACACGTGGGAGACAAAGGCTCCGGGGGGACCGCCCAGGAGGCTGTGCCCAGCCCTGCAACAGCAGCTCAGACCTCCGTGGGGGGAGGTGCCAGGGGCCTGGGACTCTGAGAGAAGGGACGCCTGGTCCCTGAGGAAGACCTGGGAGAGGCAGGTGGGCCGGGCGCCTCCAGCTAGGCTCCCGCCTCGGCCCGTGTGGGCTGGCTTCGTTTTCTCTCCAGGTCTCCCACTGGCACAGAAGTGCAGTGACCCGAGCAGCTGGGCCGTGCGCAGACTCCGCTCCGGCCGCGGGGCAGGACCAGCGCCGACTCGAGCACCGTCTGTAAGAGGGGTCCCCGTGGACCCCTCGTGGGCCGGCGGTGGCCCAAGGACGTGGAGACGTGGGAACCTGAGCCAGAGCGAGGGCAGCGATTCTGGGCACACTTGCACTTCCTACCTCAATATCGTAATGTGGTCTGATGCCAGGATAAACGTCCACTTGGAAGAAAAGAGACAGGAATAATACTTTAAAATGGCTTCCCCAAAACATCAGTGTCATCTCTGGACATGTGCAGAGTTCAGGTGACGCCTCACTGCTCCCTCGGCAAAGCACTTCCAACACTGAGGACGCCAAGGGGATCTGATGTCCTCCAAGTCACACTGTGAGATCCAGAAACGCGCACGGCCTTCCCCGGGCAGGAGACCCAGAAAAAGCAGGCAGGTGACGCTGTCTCAGTTCTGGGTGCCCCAGAGGCGCCCAGAGGTGCCAACGCCCCCTGCATGCAGAGGGTGAGAAATTACACAGACTCTGAGGGTGGGACTTGGGTGTCGGAAGCTGCCGGCCAGGCGTTCTGAGACAGGGAAGGCCCTGAGGGCTAGGAAGCCTCCTGTGTGAAGCTCCCTGCACTGACGGCGACGCTCCAGGTGACCCACCCTCCACTGGGAGGGAGCCTGACATCAGGCGTCCACACTGGAGCCCTCTCTAGGCAAAAAGCCAGAACACCACCCACTGTGCTCCCCATGTGCAGTGGTCCTCCAGGCCTAACCTGACACCCTACCCTCCACACTCATCTCCAAGCCTAAGTGGACGGCCACCAGGCTGGGCCTCCTCCCAGGATGATGCTATCTCCTCTCCACCTATGTCCTCACCGCTGGCCTGAGTGGGGGTCCTCAATAAAGTGGGGGAAACAGCAGCCTCTGGTGGGTGAGGAGCAGGTTCCCAGCTGCCCTCAGCTGGTCCTCACCCCCCAGCAGCAGGCAGACGCCCAGCGCTGCACTGGCTGAGGCAAACATGAGCAGGACCCTCACTGGGGAGATACAGGACGGTCTCCCTGCTGGCTCGGGACTCCCGGGAACGCCGGGCCAAGGCACATGGAGGCCTTCTCCAGCCTTCCCACCACCAAGTCCAGGCCCTGGACAAGGCAGGCTCCACCTCTGAGCTCTGCTCAGGCCCTTGCCCTAAAGGAAATGAGGGGCGACAGCCTCCTCCTCCCGCCGGGGTCACAGCACCCACAATGCCGCGGCCAAATCCCCTGTGCTCCACGGCTGAGGTCTCACCAGGCCTGCCGCCTCCTGCCTGGGCATGACCCGGGAGCACCGGGGTGCGCACTGCCATGCCGGAGGCCGGATCACTGGGCGGTGGGACTGCACAGCTACTCTCTAGAACCAGGAAGCCTCCTCCTCCCTCCCCCACCCCTCGTCCCTGATCTTCCCTCTCAGATCTTCGCTCCTCTGCATTCTCGTGAGCAGTGATGCCCACTCACTCCCGTGCCATCTCAGGCCCCGGCCACCTCAGCAGGGCCATGAAGGGGAGGGGCAGCTCTTTCGTCCAGGGACTCCCTGGGACACGCCTGCATTTCCACAGCAGGACCAAGGGCTTCACTCGGGAGGGCGACCTCTGGGTCCTTTGTCTCAGGAAAAAGGCTGAGGACAAGTCAGCACCACCAGCCTAGTCCAGCGTGCCCGTGCTCTCTCTCCTTCTCTCTCAAACACACACACACACACACACACACACACACACACACATCTAGCCAGAGCCTGGAGGACAGAGCAACCAAATCCCTTTTCTGAGCCGAAAGGCAGGCAGCCTGCAGTGTGGCAGTGGCCTGCGTCAAACCTGGAAGGCCCGGCTAGCTTTACGGGCGCTGGGGTCAGCTTACACCACCGAGGCCGGCCTCATGCTGGACAGCTGCCCCCACAAGACAGAGGGCCAGTAAACACCCACTGTTACAGGCATGGCCCAGGCTGCCACGGCGCCCAGGGCAGCTCGGGTTACGGTTTATATAATCTTCCAGGGCTGGGACTGACACAGCCATCGCAAGGGCAAGGTGATGAAAAATGCATGCCCAGAGCCTTTGCAAAAAAAAAAAAAAAAAAAGCCACCCATCTGCCTTCAGCATGACTGAGTTTTAAGACCTCACGCACCCACTTTGTGAACAAATGGGCTTTGGGAGCTCCGAGAAGCACTCACAGCACTTCCAGGCCTCGTCCAGCAGCCCAGGACCACCAGCCCACCCTCAACAGGCCTGGGTCCGGAGCAGCCCCTTAGGGACCCCAGGCCAGGGCACCTACACCTGGCAAGACTGGAAGGTGCTCATTAAAGCGCAGCTCAGAGTTCCCAAGCCCAGGACTGCCCGGCAGCCCCCACACTTCTGCAAGGACACAGGATCCACACCGCCTGGGTCAGTACAGCCCTGAGTTCCGAGTAGGGAGGGGCCGTGAGAGACACACCCTCCAAGTGCTCACTCTCGTGTGGGCCACGTTGTGCCAGACTCGGAGGCCACACACGGGGAGATCCCACCTCCACCCCCAATCGGTACCACATGGAGCCACCCTCACCCCGCCCCACACGCCGGTCACACACAAAGGTGAGCGCTGCTTCAGGCCAGGTAGGCCAGGCACGGAAGGAGGACATGCAGGGCCCACCACGCACCTGCAGCTCGCACCAGGCCACCTCCACCCAGGTCTCCGTGTCCAGCCCCTTGTACACCGTCTTGAAGGAGCCGCGGCCCAGCTCGATGTCGAACTTGAGGAAGCGGCCGTCCAGGGAGGTGGCCACGGCCTTGAGGTCATCCTCATCGTCCTCCTCCTCCTCGGGCTCATCCCGGCGGACAGGCCCGGGCTCCGGCCTGGCCTCAGGCGCCCCTGCGTCCTCCTTCCTCACCGCTACCGCCTCCTCTCGAGGCCCGTCCGGGGCGGGCGCCGACACCGCATCCAGGCCAGGATCCTGCGCACCCGCGGGCTCGGAGCCAGGGGCGCTGGGGGCGCAGGGCGGCGCGGCGGGCGCGGCGGGCGCGGGGGCGG
>NW_005871944.1:51213-52572 GCF_000147115.1 Myotis lucifugus
CTGCCGGGCAGGAGACACTCCTATGGAGCAGGACCTCCTTCAATGGGACTTTCGTCCTGGAGTCTGCCCCTTGAGTGCCTCACTTGTGGATGTATAGAGTTGTAATCTGGTATGATTTGAAACTGTCCACCAGGTGCACTGGGTTTGGGGCCTCCTAGGAGGTGCAAACTCAGCCACTGCCTGGGGCCACCTGGTGGGAGCTACACAGAGATCTGAAGATGGCTGCTATTTGTATTGCTTAGAAGTACTCAGGCGAGGCCCAGCTGTGAAGTAAGGCAGGCTAGTGCCAGGTCTTGGGCTTCTTACTGATAGGTTTGGGGCACGCTGACTCCAGATGCTGCTTGTTTAAGAGATTTTAGCAAAGTCTGAAGCCTGAGCCAGGACAGGCCATTCATATAAAAAAAGCTGCTGACAACAGCTTGGGTGGGGCTGCAAATTGGATGGAGTGGGGTCTCAGGGAATCACCAGGGCAGAGTGAACAGTGTGGGCCACACTGATGGGAACTCAGATATGGCTGCCAGTCAGCTCTTGGATGGGGAAGGTCTCAGTACAGGAACAATGACCCCTGTGAGCACCCCCGTCTGAGAAAAAGCCACCCCCAATTTCCTGCCCAGATACCAGACAGTCCAGTTCCTTTCCATATGTCCCTGGATTCCCCCAAAGCCGCTGCCCAGCGTTGGAGCTCAGAGGAAGTGAGCCCATGTAAGTTCATGCTCAGGCCCTTTAAGAGGAGCAACTGGGCCTTCAGCAGCCTCCCTGTCACTCAGCCACACTCCCTGCTGGTTTTTATAGTCTGGAGTTATGGCGACTTCTCTTTCCAGCTCTGGAACCCTGGGCTGGGGGTTTGGTGTGGGGCTGGGACCCCCTGCTTCTCATAGGAGGCCTTGGAGATATCCCTCCTGATTAAAAAATCACACGGGTGGGTGTCAGACCAGCCCATTCTGCCTCTCCGCCCCTCCTACCAGCCTCAACGTGCTTTTTTCTTTACTTCTCTAGTAGGACTTCCCTTCAGCCATATTTCAGATGGTTCTGGATGATGGTGGTTCTGTATTTTAGTTGTAATTTTGATGTGGTTGTGGGAGGCAGCGAGTACCTGCGTTTACCTATGCCGCCATCTTGGTTTGCATTTTTATTTCTCCTTAAAGCCCCAGGATTTTGGCCCAAGGATCTTGAGAAACTGCTAGCCTCCCAAAGTGGGAATAGGTCGCTGATTCCAATGGGTGGTGTGGATCCCCAAGTAAGTCGAGCAGCTAAAATAAAAGTAATAATGATGATGCCAGCACTACTAGGTACGTGGTACATGCCCAGCACCTAGCTGTGTCTTTGCAGGAATTCTCTCACTCATCCCACAATGTCTTA
>NW_005871944.1:53633-54611 GCF_000147115.1 Myotis lucifugus
ACCTCCCTCAGTGCACAAGTGTCGTGCACCGGGCCTCTAGTTCCTACATAATCACACGTGGTGAAGCCCTGCCCTTCAAACGCTGCGTGTGGAGGCTTATAGTGAGAGACAGTGGAAAGTGACTGCACAGGAGGAGCAGAAAGACATACACCAAAATGTCCTACTTTTGTGCATTTTTCTGCACTTTGGACAAGAGGCAGCTGCTCCTAACTTCTGGCCCATGTTGTTGGGAAAGGAGGGAGCGATGAGATAAGTGAGGGTCAGTGGAGAGCAGGGTGTGTCTGGAGGCGCGGGTCTGATTCACATCCTGGTGCCGCCCACTGGCTGCGACCTTTGACCTGTCACTTTTCCTTTTTCTGAACTTCAGTTTCTGATCAGTCACTGCGTGGCAGTGGAATCCACCTCCCAAGGGCTTAAGACAGCAGTTCTCAACCTGTGGGTCGAGACCCCTTTGGCGGTTGAACGACCCTTTCACAGGGGTCGCCTAAGACCATCCTGCATATCAGATATTTACATTACAATTCATAGCAGTAGCAACATTACAGTTATGAGGTAGCAACGAAAATAACTTTATGGTTGGGTCACAACATGAGGAACTGTATTTAAAGGGCCAGAAGGTTGAGAACCACTGGGAGGATCTGAAGTTCCCAGGTTCCAGCAGCACAGCAGGCCTGAGCACGGGCCTCCTGGGCTCCGCCACTCCGGCCTCAGTGTCTGCCCCCTTGTGGTGGGACCCGCCATGAGAGAGGAATGGCCCTGACTCAGGAGAGCTGTCCAGCCCTCATTTCCGGGGTGGAGCTCTGGAGGTCCTGGCCATGCCCCTGGGAGAGGTGCGGGCTGTGTGAACAGCAGGTGGAAGACGCATGAGGAGCTGGGTGGCCACAAATCCTGGCAGCCAACCAGTGGGTGTGGCTGGGGTCCTGGGAGCAGAGCCCAACCACAGACCAGGTAGGTCTGACCAGCTGGGTCTGGGGTCGC
>NW_005871944.1:55102-56144 GCF_000147115.1 Myotis lucifugus
GGACTCCAGGTCTGCAGTTGGGACCATTATAAACTGCAAAACCACTCACAAAAAGGCAGAAAGACGCAAAAACTGCGATACAGAGAGGTTGTGAAAAGAGCACTTGTTTCCCGTCTGAGATGAGAGCTGGGACCAGAAGGCAGGTCACGGGGCGGTGCTCGCGGGGACTCAGGCTTTCCTCGCTCTGGCACGTCCACCATGACCTTGGAAGGGCAGCAACCATGGACTATGGGGTCACAAATAAATGTTAGCGAGTAGGTGAATTCACAAATACAGAGGCCACAAACGATGGGCATCAATGCATACCACCCAGATAAGAGAAGGATGGATTTAATGATATAAGACTGCCTAGCAAAAAGTACCATAAAGTAGGAAGACAAAGGACAGTTTTCTTAATTCATAAATTGCTCCCACAAATCAGTAAGTTAAGACCAACAACATAATAGAAACACAGACAAGTCATGGAAGGAGACAACTAAGAGGGAAAAATACAACTGCCTCGTAAATACAAGAAAAGCTCAACTTTGCTCATAATAAGAAAATTTCCAGTTAAACCCTCCTGATACCATTTTCCACTATCAGGTTAGCACAGGGGTGGGCAACCTTTTTTGTGAGTGCGTGCCAAAACCAGCCAAATCTTTGACTCAAAATTCTTCTGCGTGCCAACCCTAATTTGTTGAGAACATGTTACGCCTACTTGATATCTCTTAAGGTGTACGTATGTGAAGAACCTTGAAGAAATAATAAAATTCATTCGAGCAACAAAAACACAGTATATGGTGATGAAAAATACATTTATTTTTTAATGTATACATGTATGTAAAATTATTTATTTATCTAAAATGCCCTTACACGGGATTTATTTGAAAGATAAAAAAGTCGATTATAAGAAATAAATAGTAAAAGGAAGATTATTAGAGAGAGGTTCGCGTGAAACAAAAGCAGATGGGTTCCTTGTTTGTACGTGAACAGTGATGCGCAGCCTGGTTAGTGATCTGAGTAAGCTTAAAAAAGGCTGATAGGGGCGACCTAGACCCTGGCC
>NW_005871944.1:57884-68013 GCF_000147115.1 Myotis lucifugus
ACAGGACCAGCAGATTGGGGACACCCTGTGCCATGCAGGCACAACGCAGACAGCCTCCCTTGCCATCCTGGACGTGCCCCAACACCCCGCAAGCGCTGACTGTCGCTCCCCGGCCAGGCTGGTCCAGGCCCAGCACACGTGTCCTGACTTCAGGCCCCAAGGCCACCTGACGAAGCAGGAACTGCAACTGAATTTTATCCACAGAGAAGCCAGGCTCTGGACACTGTTAACCACCTGCCCAAGGCCACGGGCACGTGCCAGGTCCCTAAGGGGCAGATGCAACCCAGGCAGAGGCCCCACCGCCCCACCAGGTGCCCCACGGGCTCCAGGGTGGGCACAGCAGCCCCTCCCCACAGCCCCGCGCTGGCCCAAATGGGTGTGGCACGGGCTTGTCTTCTTTTTCTCAACTAGACTATGAAGAATTTGAAACTCACAAGAAAAGGTGTGAGGTTTTGCTACCACTGCTGTTTATTCGTTCTGCGCGGTCCTGCTGTGTCCTCTCGGTGCCCTGCGGGGCTCCTGGGCCAGCTTGCTTCTTCCTAGAGGCAGCGCTGGCCCTGCCACTCCCTTCCAACAGCAGCCCTGGGAAAAGCGCTGCGCCCGCCCCGCCCTGCGAACAGGCTGGACCACTCGACGCCCCACCTGGGGCACCTGCGTCCGGATTGAGGGCTGGGTGCAGGAGGGTTTCTCCAAACCAACGGGAAAGCATTCCTGGCCTTGACCTGGGGTGCAGGCTGGGCCCCCTTGACTGCAGGGATGCACCACCTCCTGGGGCTCAGGCATGCCTCACCCCCATGGCTTCGAGGGCGTATCCTCATCGTGCTGTGCAAGGGGCGTGGGAGTGTCCCAGACGTCCTGGCACCGAGGAGGTGCCTGCCAGGGGAGCAGGTGGCAATTTCCATTTGTCTAGGTTTTACAGGAGCTACACATCCAGGGATGAATCTCAGCAGTGAAACTCGATGAACATATCGGAGTTGCCCTTTTGCAAGTTGGGCCCCAGTAACCAGAGTGCCCTGTGCTTTCAGTCGAGGCCTACAATGTGACTGGCCCCCAAAGGGCACCCGCAGAGGGCTGCCGGCAGCCTGGGGCTGAGGACATTGTCCACACCAGCCCTGCAGGGATGGCCAGGCCAGAGCAGAGCCCGGCCAGTCACAAGATAAGGATGGGAGGGCGGGGGAGGGCGGGGGAGGGCGGGGCAGCGCATAGGCTGCATGGGCTGTGAGGTGGCTCTGGCCCTGCTCCTGAGGATGAGGGCCGGGGCGAGGTGGCAGGGGCCTGGGGCCTGAAGCTGAGGGTGGAGGCCAGCGCAGACACCGGCCAGCAAAACAGGTCTTCTAACTGGTGGAGAAACCAGTCCTGGAGGGGAGGGAGCTGGATGCGTGCCCGTGGCCTTGGGCAGGTGGTTAACAGTGTCCAGAGCCTGGCTTCTCTGTGGATAAAATTCAGTTGCAGTTCCTGTCCCAGCCCGGAGGGAGCGTTCTGTGAGCAGTGAGCATTCATCCCTCGTGCAGGGCGGCTTCCCGACAAGAGCGATGGCAGCTGGGGCCACGTGGGGAGCGCTGCTGGGCTTTAGGAAGAAAGATAAAACTGGCTCCAAACTACTCGGAAGCCAGATTGAACAGCAGGCGTTTGCTTGAGAAAAAAGATTCAAAGCGGCTGTGGAAAGTGAGGGGCTCATCATTAATATGCAAAAAGCTCCTGTGAGTCAATGTAGGTTCAATGGAGACGGAAAGCCCCAATTCCCCCAAAGAGGATGCACAGGACACGCTCGGACAGAAAGGCCGCGGAAACGTGGCACCGGGTTCCTCTCGCCAGAACCATCCAGGGCATCTCCATGCGCCATTAGCGGCCTTGTTTACCAGGAGGCCTGGAGCCGCGGCGGGTGCAGGCGCAGGCAGGGAGGGTCTCTGACCCCTTTTTGGAATCCACCCTGAGAAAAGCAAAGATTCGGCCTAGTGTTGTTTCCCTCAGAGTTATGAAAAATGCAAAAGTTGGAACAATCAAATCCAGCGGGACACCTGGGTAGTCCCTGGGTCCCTGGCAGGCCACGCCCGGAGACCTGTTACCTCAGCGGGCCTCTCACCTCTCTGGCTTCCCCAGGGGCCTTGCTTGGTGCATCATGGGAGCTCAGCGAGCAGCTGTCAAAACAGCAAATAAAAGAATGAGCCCGGGCCGTGTCTCAATGGTTAGAGCACCTGCCCGCGCACCCATGGCTCGTGGGTTCGATTCCCGGTCCCGGTTGGGGCAACAGGGGGAGGCAACTAATTGATGTGTCTCTCTCCCATCATTCTCTTAAAAAGGGGGTGGGGGTGGGGATCAATGGAAAAAATATCCTCCAGTGAGGACTAAAAAAAGAACTCAGAAAAAAGTACTGCAAAACACACACTGGGTATCAGCAGTGCTCTCTGTGTGGGTGAACCACATACCTCCTTCTGCTTTTCTGGGACATTCATTCACATGGGAGCCAGCTGTGGGCGGACTGTGTGCATTTGTAATTGTGACAGATTTTGTCAAATGGTCCTCCGGAGAGGCTGTACCAATTGATCCCCAAGCCAAGCAGCCGTGCCCACAGAGAAGGTACCTGGCTTCACGTAGGACAAGGGTGGTCTCCCAGTGCAGGAAGGGGGCCTCTGCGATCCTCTCCAGCAGAGTCAACGTTTAAAGGAAGCGGTTGCCGAATGTCCCCGGCAAACAGAATGCAGGGAGGAGGGAAGAGGATGTAGGAACAAAGAACTGGGCCAGCATCACGGTGGGAACCCCCGGGGCACCTCCTCAGACAGGGGAGGATGCAGGCAACTAGAAAAGGCCTCAGCCCATTTTTAAATGGCCCAATGGGAGACAGCAAGACCTAGGCGACATATGAGGAAACAGGTGAGCCCATAGCAGTCAGCCAATGAGGACCCAGGGGAGGACTCGCACACCTTAGAGATAAATAGGCTGTGATCCCTGGCCTGGGTGGGCCTGTACCACGGACACCCCGCCTCCAAAACGTATTAAGAGTCTGGGTTTTGCCCACTTCTGTCTCTGAGTCCGTTATTTGAGTTTGGACAGGCGAGCCTTTCTCACACCAGCCAGGGTTAATTTCCTGCCTCTTCCTAGGCGTGAGCTCAGCCTCCCAGCCCTCCCTGCCAGGAATGGCCTCCCAGCCTCTGACCATGTGACCTAGCGCTTCCCTACATCCGGGCCACCTCCTGGGTGCGCAGGAATAAGCTGTGAGCTCACTCCCAGGCTGAGGGAAGATTCAAGCAGACGGGCCTGCGTTGGTCTCAGCGACATCGGCTTCCATGGGATTCCCTGGAATCATCATCATCATCGCTCCCCTGCCCCACAGGCAGGTCTCAGCCAGGGGAGCCCACCCCGTCCCCCGCCTCCCGCAGGGCCCCACTGGTGGGAGCTGAGTGGGCGGGGCCAGAGCCCAACTCCTTTCAGGGACCCCACCAAGCCAAGTCTTAGTCTCAAGACCATGGTGGGGGGAGGGGGGCACTTGCAACTTTAGAGGTGTTTTGAGTGAGCCCCACGCAGGGCCTGAGGGCTGATTGCTGGGAGCACAAAGCCTTCAAGATACTCAGACTAGTCCTGTGCCTCCTGTGCCAGTGTCAGGGCCCTGGGCTGACAGGCCAGTGAACAGGGAAACTGAGGCAGAGAGCTAAACACACTGAAGCAATTTACACAGATACACAGGTCCCCTCCCCACAGGTAACATCTAGGCTTCAGTTGTACTTCAGCTCCAGGCCCAGAAAAGCAGCAAAACCAGGTGGGCCACACCAGGACCAGCTGCGATGACTGACAACCCCGGCCCTGGCACTGACCCATCAGGGGAGACCACGGCCCTGGAGGAGCCCACCTGGAAGGCTGTCGAATATTCTGCTGGAACCCTCCCCTGACACCTCCCCTAAGGTTCCCCTGTGAGACTAAGGACCCCGTGCATTTGTCTCCTCTAGGAGCAGCCCCCGAAATTCCCTCCCCCCTTCCCCCACAGGCAGGCACCCTAAACCCTAAGGGACCCCACGAGGCTTGCAACCATTGGCAGCTCGTCCCAGGCTCACCCCTGAACCCCTTCCCAAGGCCCCCTTTTCTCTGCCTTCCCAGAGACCTAAGGCAGCCCAGCCTGGCTCTCCTGTTGCTGCTTCTATGCTAAGCCCTTTCTTGTTTTACTGTCCCAGCTTTAATAAAGTTCCCGCATGGTCACCTGGGCTCCTGTTGTGAATTATTTCCTGCACAAATTTAAGAACCCACACACTACCGGCTGGCCCCAGGCAGACCCCCCAAGGGAAGGACCCTGTCCAGTAACAGGACCACACAGCAGGGTCAGAGGTCAGTGAGCACCCCACCTCCGCCTGCACACCCAGTGCCCCACTGCGCCCCGCTGCCCGCCCCCAGACCAGACACCAGACACTTGTTTGCAACTTTTCACCATGCCTCGCGCCCCCCCCCCCCCCCCCCCCCAAAAACCCAGGGGGGCGCTAAAAAAAAAATGGCTTTCAAAAACCCCCCCCCCGGGGGGATTTCCCAGGGGGGCGGCTAACAAAACCCGGCTTTAACCAAAAAGGGAAAATTTCGGAAATTGGGGGGGGCTTTTTACAATTGGGGGGGGGGGGGGGGGGCGCAGGACCAGCATGTCATGAACATGTGGGCATGTTCACACTGACCGACAAAGCCTGTGTGACTCCTGGGTTCAGGCACACGCTTGCGGCTGTGAGCACATTCCGGGCTCGCGGAACCACCCCCTCCAGCATCCCTCACTCCGAGGCGCCAGCGCCGATGAGCCAGGGCGCTGCAGGTCCTGCTGCCCGACGTCAACGATGAAGCAGAATTTAGAAACGTTATGGTTCAACTTGACGACCAGACAAGTGGATGGAAGACAGAGGTGATTGAAGAAACACCCACGCAGTGACAGGCCTCGCTCCTCGGGAAGAATCTCAGAGCCCAGCGTCCTCTCCGGGCCGGGTGCTCAGCCATTAGACCAGAATGTGGAGAAAATGCTGGAAACAGGAGGAGCACCTGACAACACAGACATGCTGGCAATGCAGCTGCAAACGCATGGTCCTGAAGGGCTGGGGTGTGCACGGTCCTGGGCTTGAGGCTGATGTCCCTCTTGCTCCCTCATCGTCAGCACAGCTCTCAGGAGCCCAACCAGAGGCGTGGGGGGGCGGAGGGGGGGGCGAGGAGCCAGTCCCGGTGCGGGCGCTAAGGAGATGGGCGCGGGAGGGCTGGCCCGCTGTGGACACCGCAGGGTCTTGGCTGTGACACAGGACCCACAGCTCAATGTAGCGGCTCCAGTCCTGAGATTGCTGTACTCAGGGAGCTGCAGACAAAAGGGGAGGAAGCCACAGTGCCCACAGGATGCAGAGGCGAAGGAGGGGCAGGTCAGGGCCCCGCCTCTCACCTGCTCAGTGCGCTCCCGCGTGTGTCTGGAAATCAAAGGCCGTGTTTTCAAGGGAAGGCAGAAAGGCGGCTCTGGCCAGAGCGAAGGTGGTGCTGGCAGCCAGGGGAAGGAAGGCCCATACTTGCACATCGTGCATTGGGCTAGTTGTTTCGTATAAACAGGATCGTACCCCAGGTGCCGTGCCTGGCTTCCTCACTCACAGTGCTTCCTCCTTCCTCTGGGCAGGAGCCTGGGCGCGAGCTCCACTCCTCTGATGGCCGAGGACCAGCCAATGATGGACATTCGAGCTGCTTCCACTTCGGGCTGCGATGAACTTCATGTGCCCATTTTTGGGTGCATGTGGGGTTGGGCCACAGGTCACTGTTAGCCATCGGAGCCGAGCAGACTGTCCTCCTGCCCTGCAGCCTTTGAGACCCGCCCTCGGCAGCACCGCTCTCCATGCGCCTGCCAGCACTTCCTCTCTGCGTCAGAGATCCTGACCGTCCTAATGGGTGGGAGGTGATTTTGATTTGCAGTCTTTTCACATGGTTATTGGCCGTTGGCGAATCTTGAGAGAAATATCTATTCAAGTCCTTTGCCCATTTTAAAATCCAGCTGTTTGAACATTTGCTGCTGAGTCTCAGGGGTTCTCTATATATCCTAGACATTAGACCCTGATCAGATCTGTGCTTTGCAAGTATTTTCTCCCGTTCTGTGGGTGCCTGCCTTGGTAGAGTCCTGTCATGCACAAAAGTGTTTAATTTTGAGGAAGTCCGTTTTTCCCTTGGCTGTCTGTGCCCAACATAATTGTTAACTAAATTCTTCACACTCTTCTGGCCAAGTCCTGGGCCTCCTCCAACTCGGTCCCCTGAAGGCAGGCCTTTCTCCAGCCCCGGGTGTGCTGCGCCCCCTGCTGGCTGGCGCCTGGCACAGCGTGGGAGCGTCATCAGCTGTTAATCGGGTTCCTTTGCTAACCTGTGCTCAAGGCTGCTGTTCCTCTCGGGAGAAGGGCGGAGAGGATGTTGTTTCCGTCCCCAGTCCCGTGCTGTCTCTCAATGTGGCCCCAGCACTGTGAGGTTCCCATCCTGCTCCAGGAGAGGACCCTGGGGCTCCAGAAAGTGCAGTAAGCGCCTGAGGGCCAGAGTTACTGGGGTGGCTGCAGGGACAGGCTGACTCCTCCATTCATTCAACAAACATTCGTGAGGACACACCCCGCCCAACCCGGGCTGAGCCCCTCGAGCTCACAGTCCCCGGTGGGACAGACTTACAGACTGGTGCCATAGCGGAGTGCAGGCCAGGCCCCTGGAGCCCAGCCTGGGCTCAGGATTTGGGAGATGGGAGCATGGGAGAAGGGATACCCCTCACCTAGCTGGCAACCAGAGCTGACCGCTGACCAAAGAAACCCAGGGAGGGGGTGTCCAAAGCCTCACTGGTCCTCCTTGTGCTGTGAGTGAGCTGTCACCCAGAGAACCTCTGCGGCCCAGGCTGGCCAGGTGGGCCCCATCACCAAGGTGCAAAGTGCAGCCTTGTGAGAACACAGCCTGCCAGTCCACGTGTGGAGACAGCGTGTCTGTGTCCCCTGGCGCATGCCAGCAAGAAGTTCCGGAAGGAAACACAAACCCCAAAGGCAGTGATGTCCTGGGTGTGGGGCCACCGAGCTGGTGGGGACAGGCATGCAGGAGAGGCCTTCTTAAAATGTTTGAGTCACTTAAATAAGACTGTTCAAAAATTAAGTTAAAAATGAAAGAATGATCAGAGTGTCAGCACTGGCTATGGGATGGGCGCCCAGGTCAAGGTCAGAGCACACTCGGTGGGTGAGAGGCAGGTGACTGCACCCGTCTCCCTCCCCCCCCCCCCGCCCCCCCTACCCCCGCCTTCTCAGCTCGGAGGAGCTGTCTGTGGTCCTGAGTGACACAACAGCAGGCCCGTGAGCATCAGCAGTGCTTCCCACGGATTGGCTCTCAGACTGTAGCTGGCTCAGAAACCCCTGGGCGAGCTGAAATACGGATGCCTGGTCCCACCCACAGACAGGACCATGGTCTAGGAATCTGCATTTTAAAAATCCCCTAGGATGCTGGGCCAGTCCAAGGACCCACTTTGAGAACTGCTGGCTCAGATGACCTCTGCTGCCCTCTGGGGGCAGGAGAGGGAGGGGCAGGTTTCACCATATGCCATTTTGAATTTCATACTGTGATCAGGCTACTTAACAAAAATATGTAAATAAGATTTAAACTTCAGAAATTATTTTTATTATTTATTTATTTTTAGAAAGAGAGGAAGGGAGATGGGGAGAGAGAAACATAAATCAGCTGCCTCCTGCATGACCCTACCAGAGATGGCGCTCACAACCGGGCATGCGCCCTCACCAGGAATCGAACCTGAGACCCTTTAATGCCGACGTTGATGCTCAACCATTGGAGCCACACTGGCCAGAGCAAACTTTAGGACTTATTATAACTTATTAGAATTAGGGATGTGTCACAGATGGCTAAGTGCCCTCCACTGTCCATTCCCTTCTTCCTCCGTCATAGAAACCCTGGACTTTACTTGGGAACATGGTGCCTGGAATAGAAAGCCCACCTCCCCACTTCCCTCGCGTCTAGACCTGGCCTCGTGGATGAGCTCTGGCCATGGGTGTGAGCGAGCGTGTCCAGGAACTTCTGAGAGGTGTCTGAGAGTGGGGGTGCACTCCTTTGTCTCTCCCTTTCCCCGCTGGCTGGGCTGGAGCTCACGGAGCTGTCTCAGAGCGCGAGGGGGAGCGTGTTGAGGATGGCAGAGCAGGAAGATAGGAGGAGCCTGGGCTTCTGACCGCGTGATGCCACCACTACCCTTCCTGCTCGGCTCAGGCACCCTCGATGTGTAAGAAAGAAACATCTTCTTGCTTAAGCCACTCACAGTCACACTTGTCATATGTGACATAGCATATAAAGTAATTGACTCGTGGACTGGAGGAGCTAATATTGTTAGATGACCATATTACCCAAATAAACTTTCCAATTCAATGCAATCCCTATCAAAATACCAATGATATTCTTCTCAGAATTAAGACAAATAATAGTAAAATTTATATGGGATTACAAAAGATCACAAATAGACAAAACAATTTTGAGAAATAACAAAGTGAGAGTTATGCTCCCTGCAAAACTGTACTGCAAAACTATAATAATCAAAACAGCATGGTACTGGCACAAAAGCAGACACATAGTTCAATGGAACAGAATAGAAATCCCAGAAACAAACCCACCCTCACGTGGTCAATTAATCTATGAGGAAGGAGGCAAGAACATAAGTGGGGAAAAGAGAGTCTGCCCAACAGTGGTGCTGGGAAAACGGACAGATACGTGCAAAAAAATAACACTGGACCACTCGCTTACATCACATACAAGAATAAACTCAAAATGAATTAAAGACTTACATTTAAGACCTGAAACCCTAAAACCCCTAGAAGAAAACATAGGTAGTAAACTATTTTATATTAGCCTGAGTAATATCTTTTTGGATATGTCCTCTCAAGTAAGGGAAACAAAAGTAAAAATAAACAAAATGAGACTTTATCAAATTAAAAAGCTTCTGCACAGTGAAGGAAACCATCAACAAAACAAAACAAAAAAAACCTGTTGAATGGGAGAAGATATTCATTAATGATACATCCAATAAGGAGTTAATATCCAAAATATATAAGGAAATCATACAGCTCAACAGCCAAAAAATAAACAATCTGACCCAAAAATGAGGACATGAATAGACATTTCTCCAAAAAGTACAAACAGATGGTCAAGAGACATATGAAAAGATGCTCAACATTACTAATCATCAGAGATGCTAATTAAAACCGCAATGAACTTTCAACAATAAAGATAAATTAAAAAAAACACAAATAAACAAAACACGATGAGATACCACCTCACACCAGTCAGAATGGCTACTATAAAAAAGTCAATAAACCGCATGCGCTGGCGAGGATGTGGAGAAAAGGAACCCTCGTGCACTGTTGGTGGGAGTGCAGACTGGTGCCGTCACTGTGGAGAACAGTGTGGAGGTTCCTCACAAATGAAAAATAGAACTACCTAATGGCCCAGCAATTCCACTCCTGGGTATATAACCAAAGGAACTCAAAACACTAATTTTAGAATTATATGGCCTGGCCCATGTGGCTCAGTGGTTGGCCATCAACCTATGAACCAGGAGGTCATGGTTTGATTCCCAGTCAAGGTACATGCCCAGGTTGCAGGTTCCATCCCCAGAAGGGAGCGTGCAGGAGGCAGCTGATCAATGATTCTCTCTCATCATTGATGTTTATATTTCTCTCTCCCTCTCCCTTCCTCTCTGAAATCAATAAAAATATATTTGAAGAAAAAAGATATGTACACCCCTATGTTCACTGCAGGATTATTAAAAACAGCCAAGATTGGAAGCAACCTGGTGTCCATTAATAGATGAATGAATATATGTGCTACATACATTCAAGGAATATTATCAGCAATAAGAAGGAACGAAACCTTGCCACCTGCAGTAGCATGGATGGACCAGAGGGTATTGTGCTCACTGAAATAAGTCAGAGAAAGACAAATGCCGAATGATTTCATTTAGATGTGGACTCTAACAACAAAACAAAAACAGGCTCATAGAAACAGACCAAAGGGATGGTTACCAGAAGGGAGGGTGGGAGGATGGGGGAGCAGGAGGGGACTGTAGTCCAGCGTTCTCAACCTGTGGGTCGCAACCCCTTTAGCGGTCGGACGACCCTTTCACAGGGGTCGCCTA
>NW_005871944.1:68113-92165 GCF_000147115.1 Myotis lucifugus
GATTGGATGGAGTAGAGACTAGAGGTCTGAAGCTGGTAGAGGACTGGTCCGCCATAGGAAGGAGCCAGCCTGGAGAGAGGTCTCTGGCCTAGAACTGAAGGGGGCGCTGCTAGGGAGTGATGAGTCCCCAGTAGCAAGTTTCCATCTGGGCCAAGAGGGTGAAAGGTGCTGCTGTTAATCAGCGGTTCTCAACCTGTGGGTCGCGACCCCTTTCACAGGGGTCGCCTAAAGACCATCCTGCATATCAGATATTTACATTACGATTCATAACAGTAGCAACATTACAGTTATGAAGTAGCAACGAAAATAATTTTATGGTTGGGTCACAACATGAGGAACTGTATTTAAAAGGCCAGAAGGTTGAGAACCACTGTGTAGTCCATCATATTGTGATGAGTTTGCACAGTGACAGGTGATTACTAGAATTAGGGGGTGATCAATTATGAGGTATCAACATGTCAAATCACCATACGATCCACCGGAAGCTGATGTAATATTGTATGCCAACTATACTTACCTTTAAAAAGAAAGTTAATTTTAAAAGAAACAAATAAAGTGCCTGGCACAGCTCCCAGCTGCGAATCTGACCCAGCCGTGCAGCTCTGGCTGAGGTGGGGTGGAATGCTGACCACCTACCACATCGACGAGCCCAGCCACATGCTTTCTGACCCTACATTTTGTCAGCAGAATTAGCGTTTCCTCCAGTTGGCATTAGAGTGAGGCTTCCCGTCCTGAGCAGCTGCTCTCTGGGCGGCAGGAACGTCCTCCCGGTGCCAGAGGAGGAGCAGCCCAGGGACGGAAGTGCCCACGGACGTCCAGGAGCAGCAGGATTGGTGCGGTGTCCCCGAGGCCCCGAGGGGCACCCACAGAGCATCAGGGTGGCCAGCACGGGTCTGAGCCCTTGTAAAAAAGTAGATGAAGGTCAGCTAAGAGCGAAGGGGTGTGAGGGAGAGCATGTGTGAGCATGTGCATGCATGTAAGAATGAGAGTGTGTGCAAGCATGTGTGTATGAGTGAGAGTGTGTGCATGTGCATGTGTGTATGAGAGAGTGTGCAAGCATATGTGTGTATGTATGTATGAATGAGAGTGTGTGCAAGCATGTGTGTATGAGTGAGAGTGTGTGCATGTGCATGTGCATGTGTGTATGAGTGAGAGTGTGTGCAAGGCAGTGCAGCACAGGTGTGACTCAGGTAGTCTGTCTTCTAAGCTCCAAGGGCTGGGTGCAGCTTTGGGTTCCACCCAAGCCTTCCCACATGGTCCTCCTGACCTTGCCCTCCCCTGTCTTAGCACAAAGCACACACCAGTAAGCAGCCGCCATTGCCAAGCCCGGCCAGTCATCCGCATGTGTGGCTCGTCCTTGCACACCCAGGCTCACGCAGCACTCTTCACCACAGACCCAGGTGGCAGCAGCCCCCGTGCCCATCGGTGAGTGATAAAGAAGTGTGGTCTATACATACGAATAACAATATGATTCAGACTTAGAAAGAAGGACATCTGACACATGCTGCAACATGTGGACATGGGAAACTTCATAGAGACAGAAATGAGGATGCGGGTGCCAGGGGCTGGGGGCCGGGGTGGGGAGTTAGTGTTTAATGGGGACAGAGTTTCCATTGGGTGGGTGCAAAGGCTCTAGAGGCCTGTTGCACAACAATGTGAATACGCTTAACACTACTGAGCTTTGCACTAAAGATGGTTAAGATGGTGAACTATGTACATATATGTCTCATCGCTGGCTGGTCACAGACCTCAGCGGGCATCTCTGTGGATGGAATGGTCTGTGTCCAGTTTGAAGTGGGGCCTGAGCAGGGCGTTTGGTACAGTGAGGGAGGAGCTAGTGAGCTGTAAGGAAGCCCCAGGGCCTGACTGAGAGGACTGGCTTGGGGGGCCTAGGCCTCGATGGAGAGGGTGTGCCGGTGTGTGTCCACTAGACACCAGGGAAGTCTGCTGGTTCCCGCGGGCCAGCTGGTCTGCAGCCAGCAGGGTGCAGGCTCCGTAGGCCTGTTGGTCAGGCACATGGTGAGCGAGCTCAGGGCATCAGGATGTAGGCACAGGTCTACAGCTCAAAACCTGTATCGAGAAGGTACATGGCGCCCAGCCAGTGCGGCTCAGTGGTTGAGTGTCGACCTATGAACCAGGAGGTCGAGGTTTGATTCCCGGTCAGGGCACATGCCCAGGTTGCAGGCTCAATCTCCAGTGGGGGCTGTGCAGGAGGCAGCCGATCCATGATTCTCTCTCATCATTCTTTCTCTCCCTTCCTCTCTGAAATCAATATATATATTTTTTAAAAAAGGAAGGTACATGGAAGGTAATCACCAGGCCAGGGTGGGGCTGCAAGGCGGCACGGGAACAGCAGTCAGGGCAGGTGGCTGGGCATCTGATGCCCTCACCCCACCACAGAGCCCCTTCCCCCTGAGCTGGAAGAGCCTGGCCCTGCCCTCACCGGGAAGGAGGCGGGGGACGTCACCACAGGCAAGGTCTTGAAGCGGCTTGGAGCTCAGAGGCAATGAGCTGGTGCAGAGATCGTGGAAGAGCAGAGGCCTCCGGGCAGGATGCCAACAGAAATAACCAGAACATCTGGTAAACTGAACTTCACCACATTTAAAACCTCTGCTTATCAAAACATACCATTGAGAAAATAGTAGACAAGACAGACTTGGGAAAATATTTACAGCACCGGTATCCAAAACACGTCGTGTATGCATAATGGAGAACTCCTCAGATAAATCCTACATGAGCTCTCTTATAAGCGGAATCTTAAGCAACAACACAAAATCTCATAGGTGCAGAGAACAGATTTGGTCGTTGCCAGACGTGGGGGATGGGAGAAATAACATTTTTGAAAATTAAAAAGGGAGTCCTTAAAAAATCAAGGCTGAAATGATGAACAGACTTGGATGGACACTTCGCCAAAGAAGACATGCCAGTGGCTGAGCACATGGGCGTGTCCGCAGCGCCGTCAGCCATGACGGAAGTGCTCCCTGAAGCCTGGGTGAGGCATTTCTGCGGCGAAGAAGTGTCATCCAGGGGGGTGGCCCTGGCCAACCCTCGAGGGCGGGCACGCTCTGCCCACGGGCCCCAGCGCGCTGCTTCCGGGACCAGCCTGGAGACAGCCCGTGTTGTTGAGACCAGCTGGATGGCAACGGGCCGAAGCCGGGCAGGCCCGCTACCAGCTCGGAGGTCCCAGTGGCAGGAGCTGAGACCCATGGTCCTGTGGCCAAGACCAGCCTGGGAGGTTCCTGCCACCTGCCATGTGCGTGGCCTGCTCAGTCCCCTTGCCCTCCGGGTACAGGGGCCATTCTATGAACCAACAATTGGCGATCCGACCAGGAGGTGGAAGTCATGAGCCTGGGAAAGGAGTGCCTGGGAACCGCGGCTGGCCATGGCTGCTGTGGGGCGGGGCCCCTAGATTAGAGGCTGTGGGCTCTGCGTGAGTACAAGGACACCCCGGAACACTGGCTGCTCGAACTTGAAGAGCTGCATGCAGTGGCTGCCACTGTGGCTGAAACTCAAGTGAGAAAGTGGAACGAAGAGCTGAGAATAGAGACAGACATGAGGTGGTCTCCCTCTGTCAGCTCCAGGACCGGCAGGGAAGGTGCAGAGCGGGCGGGTTACAAAGCCGGGAGCACACCTGCTGCTCACGGAGGTCCAGGCGCCGAGACAGAGCAGGACCAGGACCGAGGAGAGGGATCCCTGGGAAAGTAAGGAGAGCAAAGGGCTGTGCGGTGTGCCTGGCAGTGAAACGCATGGAGCGCCCGTGCCATTCAGCCCCCAATACGAAGGGAAATGTTGAGTAGCACTTACTGGACTTCTGACAGTAGAAAAATGAACCCCAACACTTCTAGGAGAAAACGTGCATGTTTTCTCTGTCCCTTGAAGTTGTAAATCTTATCATGTTTTCGAAATTGCAACATCCCAGGAGATAACAAACATACTGCCCCCGAGTGCCTGAGGCTGAAGAGAAGAAAGGGGAAGGGACTTCAGAGCATGGGCCGCTGCGAGCTGACGAGGCTTCGCTCTCACATCCATGTTTTACTCTCTCCCTTCCTTATCTCTAAAATCAATTTTAAAACACATCTATCTATGTAAAAGGCTAATGTGCTAAGTGTCCTTCCAGCCATCCGACTGGTCACTATGATGCACACTAACCACCAGGGGGCAGATGCTCAATGCAGGAGCTGCCGTGACGCACACTGGCCATTTACAAAGAAACGGCACTGCAGATCTGGCGCCAACAAAGCAACACTCAGCTTCCCCCAAGTGGGACACAGGCCCCGCCACCACCCCCGAGTGACAGCCCACCAAATCGCAGCCAATTCTGCAGAGACCCCATGGCACAAAATGCGGCCCACAGCCCAGCCCAGCCCGGAAATGGTGGCTGTGGGCACCGGGTAATGACGTCACATAGCAACGCCTGGCTTCCTCTCCCTAGTGACTAGCCCCCTTTGAGTTTCTTCAGCTCAGAACTCGACTTATTTTATAGCCAGGTGCAAACGTTTTACACTTTAACCAAATGTCTATGAAGTGTTTTCCCGTGCCTCATCTCATTTGATCCTCACAGAAGTCCTGGAGTAGGTAGATAGAAGACTCAGTGGAATCCTATTTTCTTTTCATTAGCCAGAAAATGGAGATTTAGAAAGTTTAGAAACTTGACCTGACTGAAAAGAAGTAAGAAATGGTTTTGAAAATGACTTTAGGTTTTGTCACTGCGCAGAATATAGTCAAACACTGCTGCAGTTAAATCTTTTACTTTTTGTTCTCCCTGCATGACCTACAATAATAATCTGCTTCGTGTTGATATTTACTGCTGTGTTGCTGACAATCCTGAAAGAGAAGTTGGGGTGCTTCACTGGGCTGGAAAAAGTTTAGCTAAATCAGAAAGCAGGTCTAATTAAGCAAGTTTATTCTATATATATAAAAGGCTAAGTTGATTCATGCATGTGCAGTACATATAAAGCTCTAGCTGGCGCCAATCACACATGTGTGTTTCCATCTGTCATTGTCGATCGTGAATTTGGTTGACACTTCTATTATAGAGAAAGGGCGAATAGCAATATTAAAATATTTCTTCTAATTAATTTCTTTTCAATGTGCATGAATCCATGCACTAGGCCACTAGTTTTTTTAAAAAAGCTACACTAATAAAAGAGAAACATGCAAATTTATGTCACTCCGCTACACCCACCAGCCAATCAGAGCGACTATGCAAATTAACCCAACAAAGATGGCAGTTAATTTGCATACTCAGGCACAGAGCGAAGACTGAAGACTGAAGACTGAAGACTGAAGACTGAAGAGGCTTGGCTTCTCCGCTGCAGCCGGACCAAAGGCCTGGGTCCTGGGTGCTGGAGGAAAACTGGTGCCAGCAGCCAGGGGGAAGAAGGCCTATTGTGCGAATCTTCGTGCAATGGGCTTCTAGTAATAACATAAAGCACAGGCCACTATGGAAGTTCCCTTACCCAGAATATAGTCCACAGCATCATCAGGCCACTCACCCAGGGCCACCGCCAGGAAATAAAGCTGTGGGGTCTCAGTTTGTGTCTGATTGTATGTTTATGTGTGTCTATGGATATATGTTATGTGTACGTGGTGTTTTTCTGCCTCCAGAGGGTATTGCCAAAATTAATCTGTAAAAGAGCTCCTTTTAGTTGGCTTAAAGGAAAGTAAGCTCTAACACCAGTAGTACTTACATAAAACTGAAGCTGAGTTCTCCCATCGGGGGAAGGACAAAGTGTTCTTGGACTATTGGCAGGAGGGACCACCCAGGTCCTGGCAGGCAGCCCTGCACCCCCCAGCTGGGCTGCCCTCGAGGGATTTGCCCTGGGCGTGGGCAGTGGGGAGCTGGGGGTAGGTGATCATGTGTGTGGCCTGTGGGGTAAGATGGGGGGCATTCGGGTTTGCCTGCCAGGGCCTGAGGCAGCTCTCGCTGTGCTCCACATGCTGGCTCATGAGCACTGGCATCCGCCTTCCCACAGGCACCTGTGCTCGGACCCCAGCACCGACTTCCTCGCCGCAGCAGATGGGCCGGGGAGAGCAGCCTCCAGGGTGCCTGTGGGGCACGTCCTGTGAAGGACGAAGATTGCCCTGGAAGCACAGCAACTTGTGCAGTGGCGGCTTATTCCTTGTCTGTAAGCAAGGCCCCAGGCAACCGCCAAAGGCGTCCGGTCCCCCCCCCACCCCCCCCACCCCCCCCCCCCCCCCCGCCGCAAGCCAGTGAGGGTGCCCAGCCCGAGCTTGCCCCTGTCCCTTGCCACCCAGGCTGCATCACTGGGGGACTAGCAAAGCTGAGTGTCATGTGTGGACACCCTCATCAAATAGACAGGGGCCAGAGGTCACAGTTTAGAGGTCATGACCTGCAAGACCAGCAGAAGAGCATGACCCTGAGCAGCGGCGTTCAGTCTCTGTGGCCGCAGGCCTGGGGCTGAAGGAAGGAGGCAGGGAGCAGGAAGAGGTGAAGCTATGGCGGGTGAGGTGGGCTCCAGGACGCCCGTTTCTCCGTCTGCATGATCAGCCAGGAGGGCCTGTTGCCACATGTGCCGGACAGAGCGCCTTGCCGAGACACCCAACACCAGAGACAGAAGTCAGGAGACCTGTGGCTGGCTCCCTCTGCAGGTCCGCGAGGCTGCGAGAGCGTGAAGCCCGTCGCACCCGGCACAGGTGTCGTCTCTGCAATTTGCAACAAAACATCCCACTGGATGGTGAGCGAATGGGCAACCCCGAGTGAGGGGAGGTTCCCAGTCTCCACTGGATCCCACGGCCCCGCTGCGAGGCCGGGCCTGCAGGACGCTCCCCGCTCCCCAGCTCCGTGCGGAGGGGCTGCGGGCACCCCCACAGTGGCTGAGAAGAAGCCTGGGCAGAGAGCTGGGTGGGGCTGTGTGCCTAGGAAACAAAAGAGATCCAGTGCCCGGCAGTGTGGCTCCGTGGCTGAGCCTCGACCCAGGAACCAAGAGTTCAGCAGCTGGATTCCTCATCAGGGCACAGGCCTGGGTTGTGGTCTCCATCCCCTGTGGGGGGCATGCAGGAGGCAGCCGATCCATGATGTCTCTCTCTCATCAATGTTTCTCTCTATCCCTCTCCCTTCCTCTCTCTCTAAAACATCAATAAAAACATATATTTTTAAAAGAGAGAGATCGAACTTTCCTACTTCACTTCCACCTCAGGTGTGCTTGCCGTGCCCTCTGTGGCCCATGAACCTGCTGCAGCTGCCAATGCTGCTGGTGTCCAGCCTAGGAAAGGGGGTGGGCGAGAAATCAGAACCGCTGGGGCCGGGCTGGACTGACCGGGGCTCTGCATTTGGCCGGTTGGAGCCTGGGTGGAGGCCCTGCCCATCGCAGCCGGCTGCGCAGAAAGACTGACCTGCCAAGAGGGCTGCTTTTTGTTTGCTTTTTGTCCCCTCCTATTTGAGAGGTGGCAAGGCAGGGCCGGAGCGGGGGAGCTGGAATGCTGCACGGTCTCCCTGGGTTTCTCTCTCGGGGGTCTGTGTGTGGGAGGTAGAGGGGTGTGCACTGGGCCCCCGGGGGCCTGACAGGGAAGCAGATGGGAGCTCCCCGGGGAGTACAGCCAGCACAGCCGGCCCTGCCTAAATGACAGAGTGCCCGCCCACCGACGGATTACCAGCAGGACCCCCACACGAGTCTGCTTATACCCGGTGCCAAAAACCAGGCAGGGAAGCGCCTGGGAGGCCCGTGAGCGCACAGCATTGGAGCAAAACCCAGTGAGGCCACGAACAGCAGAGCCAGAGGGAATCAGGGGCACCAGGATCTGGGAGCCCAACTCCACTTTTTTTCATTTTCTTTTTATTTCTTTATTATTATTTTGTACATAATCTTCTCTTTATTTTTTAGATTTCACTTCATTTCTGCCTCTCTTTATCTCTCTCATATCCCTTATTTCTCTCTTTCCTTTTCTCCAACTAGTTTTTTCTTTCTTTGTTTTTTTTTAAAAAATTTCCATTCTTCTCTTCTTATTCTATACATTATCTTATTCATTATTATTACATTTTAACCCCCCCCCCCCAAATGTCTCCATGTTTTCCCTTCTAGCCCACACCCACCATCCACACCAGGGCTTCACCACATCATTGTCTGTGTCCATGGCTTATGCATATATGAATATAAGTTCAAAAAGAGAGAATCATAAAGGCAGCAAGAAAAAAGCAATTCATTACCTACAAAGAAGCTCCCATAAGGCTGTCAGCTGGTTTCTCAATAGAAACACTACAGGTCAGAAGGGATTGGAATGAAGTATTCAACGTAATGAACAGCTAGGACCTGAAACCAGGACTACTCTATCCAGCAAGGCAATCATTTAAAATTAAAGGTGAAGTAAAGAGCTTCCAAGATTAGAAGAAGAAGAAGCAGAAGAAAAAGAAGAAGAGGAAGAAGAAGAAGAAGAAGAAGAAGAAGAAGAAGAAGAAGGAGGAGGAGGAGGAGGAGGAGGAGGAGGAGGAGGAGGAGGAGGAAGGAGTTTTTTTTACCACCAAACCAGCAATGCAAGAAATGTTAAAGGGTCTGTTTTAATAATAAGAAGAAATAGAAAGTGAGAGGAACATGGGCACAAAGAATTAAAATGGCAATAAATAAATACTTATCAATAATAATTTTAAATATAAATGGCTTAAATGCTCCAATCAAAAGACAGAGGTTAGTTAAATGGAAACGAAAACACGACCCATATATATGCTGTCTACAAAAGACCCATCTCAAAACAAAAGACTCACACAGGATGAAAGTGAAGGGGTGGAAAAAATATTCCATGCAAAAAGGAAACAAACAAACAAAAAAAGCTGGGGTAGCAGTACTCATATCTGACAAAATAGACTTCAAAACAAAGGCCATAGAAGAGACAAAGAAGGTCACTACATAATACTATAGGGATTCATTCAACAAAAGGATATAACCTTGGTAAACATATATGCACCCAATATTGGAGTACCTAAATATATTTTTAAAAAACTATTGGAGGATTTTAAAAGAGAGATAAACAACAGCACAGTCATAGTAGGGGAATTTAACACCCTGCTGACTTCACTGGATAGATCTTCCAGGAAAAAAAAGTAACAAGGACACAGTGACTCTAAAGGACACACTGGATCCGATGGATTTAATTGACATTTATAGAACATTTCACCCCAACGCAGCAGATATACATTCTTCTCAAGTGCACATGGGTCATTCACAAAGATAGACCACACATGTTAGTACACAGAACAAGTTTCTACAAGTTCAAGAAAATTGAAATCATGTCAAGCATCTTCTCAGATTAAAATGACATGAAACTAGAAATCAACTACAATAAAAAAACTCAAAAATATTCAAACACATGAAGGCTAAATTGTATGTTATTAAGCAATGAATGGGCTACCAATGAGATCAAGGAAGAAATCAAAAACTTCCTAGAAACAATTGAAAATGAACACACAACAACCCAAAATCTATAGGACACAGTAAAAGCAGTCCTGAGAGGGAAGTTCATAGCATTACAGGCCTATCTTAAGAAGCAAGAAAAAGCTTAAATAAAATATCTGACCCTATATCTAAAAGAACTAAAAAAAGAACAACAAACAAAGCACAGAGTATGTAAAAGAAAGGAAATTAATAAAGATCAGTGTGGAAATAAATGACATAGAGTCTAAAAAAACAATACAAAAGATCAATGAAACCAAGAGCTGGTTCTTTGAAAAGATAAACAAGATTGATGAAACTTTAGCCAGACTCAGCAAGAAACAAAGAGAGATAACTCAAATAAATAAAATTAGAAATAAAAGAGTTGAAGTAACAACTAACATCACAGAAATACAAAGGACTGCAAGAGAACTTTGACAACCAAGATGGCGGCATAAGGTATATACACATTAAAACTACAACTAAAAGACAAAACGGCTATCATCCAGAACCATGGGAAAGCTGGCTGAGTGGAAGTTCTACAACTAGAAGGAAAGAAAAAGGCGCATTGAGGCTGGGTAGGAGGTGCGGAGGCGCCAAGAGCAGAGGTACGAAGGCATGTGAACCGGGCTGCACTTGGGTGCGCCGTTTTTTTCAGTCGGGAGATACAAGGTCCCCACTGCACTGAACTTGTTTCCGGCGAGACTCTAGGGATCCAGACTCCTACGGGGAGAAACTGGACTGTCTGGCATCGGGTCGGAAAGCGAGGGTGGCTATCTTGCAGAACTGCTCACAGGGATCATTGTTACTGTGGGGGCGCGGGACTCGGGGATGCGGGGATGCAGGGACGCGGAGACCTGGAGATGGCTGATGTCGCTGATTGCTCCGCCCTGGTGATTCTCTGAGACCCTGCCCCATCCAATTTATAACCCCACCCAAGCTGTGCACAGCAGCACAAATGAATCGCCTGTCCTTTTGCAGCCTAACCTAACAAACTGCAGCTGGGTCAGAGAGCTCCAAAACTTCCAAACCCCAAACAAAGAGGAGAAATCTGCAGATCTCACGGTAGCTCCTGCTGGGAGGACTCACACAGTGGTTGAATTTGCACCTCCTTGGAGATCCAGGAGCCAGTGTACCCAGTGGTCAGATACCAGATTTCAACTCCTCACATCCATAAGTGACACACTCAAGAGGCAGACTCAGTGAGCACCAAAGCCCCACTGAAGCAAGTCCTGCCCCATAAGGGTGTCTCCAGCACAGCAGTTCTTCCACTATAGACACAGTGGGTCCTTGCAGTCAATTGGCCTGGAGGTCAATTCCTCCCAGGGATACCAACAGCAATCGAGGCTTAACTACAATAAGACTGTGCACCCAGCCCACAAAGAGGTTCACCAAGAGTGTCCACCTCAGGTGATTGGGGAGGCTGAGCCACTGGGCCCAATAGGACACCTATCACACAAAGCCACTCTATCAACACAGGGAAGCAGCCAAAATGCAGAGACAAAGAAACATGTCACAAATGAAAGAAATGGAGGAAAGCAAATTACTGGATTTAGAGTTCAAAACCACAGTTATAAGGTTACTCAAGAATCTTCTACAAACCTCCAAGGAACTTAGTGAGACCTTCAAGGATCTTAATGAGAATGCCAAAAAAATGGAAAAGGACCAGTCAGAAATTAAACATACACTGACTGAAATAAAGAATATTATACAGAGATCCAACAGAAGACTAGAGGATCCCAAGAATCAAGTCAAAGATTTGAAATACGAGAAAGCAAAAAACACCCATCCTGAAAAGCAAAAAGAAAAAAGAATTCAAAAAAATGAAGATAGTGTAAGGAGCCTCTGGGACAACTTCAAACGTAGCAACATCCAAATTATGGGGGTGCCAGGAGAAGAGAGAGAGCAAGATATTGAAAGCCTATTAGAAGAAATCATGACAGAAAACTTCCCCTACCTGATGAAAGAAATAGACTTACAAGTCCAGGAAGCGAAGAGAACCCCAAATAAGAGGAATCCAAAGAGGATCACACCAAGACACATCATAATTAAAACGCCAAGAGCAAAAGACAAAGAGAAAATCTTAAGAGCAGCAAGAGAAAAACAGTTAGTTACCTACAAGGGAGTACCCATACGACTGTCAGCTGATTTCTTAACAGAAACCATGCAGGCCAGAAGGGAGTGGCAAGAAATATTCAAAGTGATGAATAGCAAGAACCTACAACCAAGATTACTCTACCCAGCAAAGCTATCATGTAGAATTGAAGGTCAGATAAGGAGCTTCACAAACAAGAAAAAGCTAAAGGAGTTCATCACCACCAAACCAGGATTATATGAAATGCTGAAGGGTATTCTTTAAGAAGAGGAAGAAGAAAAAGGTAAAGATAAAAATTATGAACAACAAAGAGACAACAAATACATATCTATCAACAAGTGAATCTAAAAATTAAGTCAATAAAAAAATCTGATGAACAGAATAAACTGGTGAATATAATAGAAGCAGGGGCATAGAAAGGGAGTGGACTGACAATTCTCAGGGGGAAGAGGATGTGAAGGGTGTGGGAAGAGATTGGACAAAAATCTTACACCTATGGATGAGGACAGTGGGAGGGGTAAGGGCAAGGGTTGGGGTGGGAACCAGGTGGAGGGGACCTATGGGGGGAAAAAAGAGGAACATCTGTAATAATCTGAACAATAAAGATTTATTTTTTAAAAAAAGGACTGCAAGAAAACAGTATGAACAATATATGCCAACAAATTGGACAACCTGGGCGAAATGGACAAATTCTTAGAAACATACAATCTTCCAAAACTCAATCAGGAAGATTCAGAGAACCTGAATATTCCAATAACAACTCATGAAATTGAAGTAGTAATCAAAACACTCCCAGCAAACAAAAGTCCTGGATGGCTTCACAGGTTAATTTTATCAAACACTCAAGAAAGAACTAACACCTATCCTCCTCAACCTTTTCCAAAAAATTCAAGGGACAGGACGACTTCCAAGCTTTTTTTTTACAAGACCAGCATAATGCTAATCCCAAACCAGACAAAAACACTACTCAAAAAGGAAGTCGTAGGTCAATATCCCTGATGAACATAGATGCTAAAATCTTCAACAAAATATTAGCAAATCATATCCAGCAATAAATTAAAAATGTCATACACCAGGACCAAGTAGGATTTATTTGGGGGATGCAAAGTTGGTACTTGCATCCATATTTGTAAATAAATAAATGTGATACATCACATAAACAAACTGAAGGATAAAAATCACATGATTATATCAATAGATGCAGAAAAAGCATTTGAAAAAATCCAGCACCCATTTATGATAAAAACTCCCTTCAAAGTGGGGACAGAGGGGTCATACCTCAATATAATAAAAGCCATGTATGAAAAACCTGCAGCCAACATCATACTCAATGGGCAAAAATTAAAAGTGTTTCCATTAAGATCAGGAACAAGACAGGGATGTCCATTTTCACCACTCTTATTCAACATAGTACTGAAAGTCCTAACCACAGCAATCAGACAAGAAGAAGAGATAACAGGCATCCAAATTGGAAAGGAGGAAGTAAAACTTATTATTTGCAGGTGACATGATACTGTACATAGAAAACCCTAAGGAAGCCACCAAAAAACTACTAGATTTAATACATGAATTTAGCAAAGTAGCAGGATACAAAATTAATATCCAGGTATCGGTGGCATTTTTATACACTAATAATGAACTCTCAGAAAGAGAACCCAAGAAAACAATTCCATTTACCATTTCTACAAAAAATAAAATAGGGTACCTACAAATAAACTTAACCATGGAGGTAAAAGACCTGTACTTGGAAAACTCTAAGTCACTGAATAAAAGAGATAGAGGAAGATACAAAAAAGTGGAAGCATATACTATGTTCATGGATTGGAAGAATCAACATCATTAAAATGTCCATACTACCCAAAGCAACCTATAGATTTCATGCAATCCCTATTAAAATACCAACAGCATATTTCACAGATCTATAACTAATATTCCAAAAACTTATATGGAACCAAAAATGATTCCAAATAGCCTCAGCATTATGGGGGGTTGGGCATTATGGGGTAGGAATTATGGGGGGTGGGCATTATGGGGGTGTGTATTATGGGGGTTGGCATTATGGGGGTGGGCATTATGGGGGGTTGGCATTATGGGGGTGTGTATTATGGGGGGGTTGGCATTATGGGGGTGGGAATTATGGGGGTGTGCATTATGGGGGTGGGCATTATGGGGTGTGGGCATTATGGGGTGTGGGCATTATGGGGGTGGGCATGGTATGGATTGGCGTGTTAGGGGTGTGGACACTGGAGGGTCATTGGTATCATGCGGTATGAGTCAGGGAGGCACAGGGGGCCAGTGAGTGGGAGGCCTGGCTGTCGCACCCAGGAGCCCATGGTGGGCCCCACCTGCTTCCTATGGATACAAGACCAGCATCCTGGTGCTGCTCCAGAGCATCCTCTGTGCTGCGCCCTCCCTGTCCCTGCTCCTGGGGAAGCTCCCAAGAGTGCAGGGAGCTGTCGCCTCGAGAAGATGGGAAACCAGCACATCCACCTCTGATTAGGGACCCAACACTCCAGCATCTCTGTTTAAGTGTCTTCCTTTTCCTTTTTGGTCTTGGTATGAAATACACATGAAGTTATATGTACAGATGGATGGAGAAGGAGGCCAGCAGGCTTAAAGGTGCCATGGAGAAAGCTTGTCAAGTCAGCAACGACCCCCTCCCATCGCCCAGAGGAGACACGTAGCATTTCAGTGCTTCTGTTCTATGTAAGTGTGTGTGCATCAATGCATTCATTCCCTTTGCGACCTTCGCCCTTGCCTGGGAGGCACTTTACTCAAGCACTGCTCGGACTGGTCACATGGCGCTCTCACAGGGGGTACTGCAGTCTATATTTAAGTTGCCTCTGATTTTTCTTTACTTCATACAACACTATGGTGAATTATATGTAAAGCTTTATGATAGTAAAGAATGCTTCTTTAGATTCCCAGAAGCAAAATTATTTGGATCAGAAAAAATAGATAATTTAGCCTTTTGATACATATTCTCTACTTGAGGCCCAGTGCATGAAATTCTTGCACTGGGGGAGGGTCCCTCAGCCCAGCCTGCGCCCTCTTGCAGTCCTGGAGCCCCATAATCAATTGCCCCGCCCACCCGCTGCAGCGTCACTGGTCAGGTAGCCTGGGCCCCCCTCTTTGGGGTGATCAATCACAGGGATCTGCAATTGATCGCCCCAAAGAGGTAGGCCCTGCCCACCCGCCGGTCAGTGGCCTGGGCCTCCCTCTGTGGGGCGATCATGGGCCCCCAACCAATCGCATCACACCCGCCTTGGCTGGCCTGGTGCCAGTAGGTGTCCTAGTGTGGTCGTCCAGACGGCTATTCCGCTGCCATATTATGCTGTTATTATTATCCTATATAATAAAAGGCCAGGGACCATAAGCGTAATGACCGGATTGACCGCTCAACCAGTCAACATGAGGTGTTTTTTTAAAAAAATATATTTTATTGATTTTTTACAGAGAGGAAGGGAGAGGGATAGAGAGTTAGAAACATCGATGAGAGAGAAGCATCGATCAGCTGCCTCCTGCACCCTCCCTACTGGGGATGTGCCCACAACCAAGGTACATGCCCTTGACCGGAATCGAACCTGGAACCCTTCAGTCCCCAGCCCGATGCTCTATCCCAGTGATGGCGAACCTTTTGAGCTTGGCGTGTCAGCAAATTGAAAAACCCTAACTTAACTCTGGTGCCATGTCACATATAGAAATTTTTTGATATTTGCAACCATAGTAAAACAAAGATGTATATTTTTGATATTTATTTTATATATTTAAATGCCATTTAACAAAGAAAAATCAACCAAAAAAATGAGTGTCATAGGTTCACCATCACTGCTCTATCCAGTGAGCCAAACCGGCTAGGGCAACAACATGAGGTGTATTGACCACCTCTCGGTCCCTCCCCTCCCCCAACTCCCCCACCCTCCCACCCCGCCTGCTGGTGAACGGGGAACCACAGGGAAGCGGGTGGGTGGCAGCAGGGTGGGACTGGGGACTGGCGAGTGGGCGGAACCGCTGACCTCTTGGTCCCTCCCGCTAGTCCGCAGGCTCCAATGGATCAGTGATGATGAATGGGGGAATGAGGGTGGGTGGTGGGAGGACCAGGCTGGCTGTCAGGCCATTGGGATCCCCAGCTCATCCCCGGCTGCTTGGGGGCTCAGGCCAGCAGGAAAGCAGGCGCCAGCGACTTTGCCTCCATGCCCGTGCCCTGGGCCGGCTGCTGATGGAACGTGCGGCCTGCTTGGAGCTGCTCATGTGGTTGCTGCCGCCGTCACTGCCGCTGCTGCTGCTGCTGCTGCTGTCACTGCCGCCGCCGTCACTGCTGGAAGCTGAAGCTGCGGGCGCACCCGCGACCTACCCGCCCCAGCAGCGGAGGCGGCGTTCAGCCTGGGGACTGGCGAATGGGCAGAAGATGGCCCTGATTGCAGGCTAGGCCTAGGACCCTACCCGCACGATTTTGTGCGCTGGGCCTCCAGTAGATAATAAAAGCCTAATATGCAAATTGTTCCCTCAGGCGGTCATTTGACCATGAGTTTGACAGGGAGACTGGGAGTTCAACCGCTCGCTATGACATGCGCTGACCACCAGGGGGTGGTGCGGAACATGGCAGGCATCAGTGACATGGTGCTGGCAGCAGGCCGCAGTGGAGGCACTGCTGGCCCCGATGGGCCCCGATGAGAGTGGGACCACGGCAAGATGGTGGAGCAGGTGAGTGGGCGGCTCCAGTCAAGGTGGGTGTAGTGGGGCCCGATCACCCCGCCAATCATCCTGCAGATGGTGACCAGCGGTGGCGGCAGGGCCGCTGCCTGGCTCCCAGGTGCTGAGGGAGCCGGGCAGGGGGGCCCAGCCCCAATCGATCACCCTGCAGGCAGGATGGTGGAGCAGGTGAGGGGGTGGTGCCAGGCCAAGGCAGGGTGCCAGGTGGGGCTGCGGGGCTGTGAGGCAGGGGGTGCAAGCTGTGGCCCGATCTCCACAGGCCACCCGGAGGGACCCCACCTGTGCACGAATTCATGCACCGGGCCTCTAGTTATCAGATATTTGCGAAGAAGAGTTGCTTTGTTTTCAAGTTTCTGCCTTGTAACAACTGTGGAAGTTTGGATACTCTCAGGTTTAAAATGAAAAAAGGTTTCGTTTATTCCATAGAAAGTGAAAAGTTGTGAATCATAATTTTAAAATGACTGTCTTTAGATCTGAGGTCATTTTTTAAAATAGGTAGCAGCCATTTATAGTGATTTTGATTCCTATGGCAGAAACAATGCTCATAGTTTACCCAATTACTTTCTTGGTTCCATACATCTGGGTATGATCACATGACCCATCTCACCCGCTGAATGTGACAGGAAGTGATCTGCTACTAGAGTGAAATATACTGGTGCCTGGATGCCACCTGGGTGCACAGGAGATGTGCATGAGTGAGAAATAACCCTCAGTGTGATTGCCACCACTGTGTTGGGGTTATCTGACGCCACAGCAGAATTTGGCCTCTTGACCAAAATCTTCACTGTTTTAGTTACCTATGGCTGTGAAACAACTTACCCTAAGACTTAGTGGCTTTAAAAAGAAATAATTTACTGTCTCTGTCAGTTTCTATGGGCCAATTTAGCAGTGACTCTGCAGGGTGATTCTAAGTGGGCTGAGGTCTTATCTGAAGGCTTAACTGGGGCTGGGGATCCACTTCCTGTGATTCACTCCCTCACGGCCAGTAGGTGCCGGCCAGGGGCCTCAGCTCCTCCCTATACCAGGTCTCCTCACGACAAGGTGGCTGGCTCCCCAAAGCGAGTGACCGAGGAGAGAAAGGCCAAAGCCACCATGTCCTTTGTGACCCAGCCTCTGACATCCCACACGCCACCTGGCTGTAATTGATTGGGCACAGAGATGGGCACAGTGACTGAGGGAGGCCAGACAAGTATAGATGTGAAAGTGAAGGTCTCTATTACTAGCAACCAAGCTACTTCTTAACCTTCCCAAAGCACTAGTAACATTGGTTTGAACACATGAAAAGGTTTAGCTACTATAGGTGTCAACTAGGAGTTAACTGTTACTTAATCGTGCACTTGCAGGAGCAGCACAGCCACGCTGTACCGGCCGGAGGGAAGCACAGGCATTTTCAGGGACAGGAAGTCACATCCTGGGTGTGAAGCCCGCTCTCAGCTCACCGAGAGGGTGTCAGGGAGACATAAACGCACCTGTTCACACCCAGGGAGCCGCTGAGGCAGAGCACCCCAGGGAGACGAGACTAACCTGTCTCCATGTTCTATTGTCTAGCTCTCTCCGACCCCCTCAGTCCCTCTCCCTCTGTCTCTCCCAGGCCCCATCTCTCTCCCTCTTTGTCCCTCCATCTCTCTCTTCCCCTCTCTGCTTTCTCCTCTCTCATGGTTTCTGCAGGAAAGAGGCAGGAGGCCCTGCCAGGACAGAATGAGTAATGGGTTGGAGAAGGATCTGGAAAACCCTGCCGAGCAGGAGGGCCAGCCTGCGGGGCTTCCTGAAAGGCTGCCTGTCCTCCCTGTGCGCAGAGGGGGACCCGCCGTCCAGCGGATAAAAGCCCCTTTGTGTTGCCTGGGTTTCCATCAGCTTGGGAGATGCCCTTAGTGACAGCCAGCTGCAGGCCGCCCTGGGCTCTGCCCAGACCAGGCCTGCCGACCCCGGTGCCATTGGAGCCACGGACAGAGATGTGGCGCCCGGGAGCCGCCCCAGAGACGGCAGCCTCTGCCCGGTGCAGACACCACCCAGGAGCAGCACAGGCAGCTGGTCCCACAGAGAGGCCGGCGTCCGGACCCGCCTTGACTCTGCGCTGGAGCCTGGGGTTCGGCCCCTGAGCCCCTGCAGTCGGCCACGCCCTCCCTAGTCTGTAGGCAGCAGCTGGGGAATCAAATGGAACACCTCAGCTCCCAGATGATCTGATTGGCCTGAGCTGGCAGGAAGGACGGAAGGAACTTGGAAGCCGAGGCCGTTGAAGCCTGCATTTCAGCTGGAGGCAGAAGCCACAGCTGCCCGCCCCCCGCCGGCCGCCCCTCCCCGCCCCACCGCAGGGTCTCAGCAAACAAGGTCTCCGCCCTCCCTGGGTGGGCAGTGCGTGCATCTGCTGGACGGCATTTGCTCTTCAACCGTGAGAGGTGACAGGTGGCAGGAACCCAGGTCCCCGGGAGCTCGGCCCTCCCCGGTTTCTGCCAGTGAAACGACTGCAAACAGTGCCTCTGAGGCGGCCATTTCCGTGGCCACACGGACAGGCCCAGACCTGCCGCAGCAGAGGGCACAGGCCGAGGGCACAGGGAGGGCCGCGTGGGAAGGAGCACATGGCAGGTGCCCAGAAGTGGGTCCCCAGTCAAACCCATGACTTGACCCCAGTCCCCACCTCAGGGCACAGAGTGAGGTCCTCAGAGCAACCCCTCCTGGGCCGGGCAGAAACGGAAGCGGGGGCTGGTGAGCCTGTCCCTCCTGGTTCTGGGACTGGCCAGCCAGAGCGGGACAAGGACACCCCCTGGGTGAGGCCGCCCGCCTCCCCTCCCCACTCAGATGCACACCAGGCCCGAAGCCCCGCTCCCCGCAGGCCCTGGAGCGTGCTGGCCTGGGGTCTGAGGTGGCCCCACTCCAGGGAAAAGCCGGTCCCTCGGGCCTCACCATGGCCTCCGGGTGGCTCTCGGCACCCATTTCGGGAGGGTGGGTGGGCTCAGGAGGCCTGTATTCAACCTCAGCTCTGGGAACCTGTTTCCCCACCAGAAGCAGGAGTGAGGCAGCACCGTCAGGCCCCAGCCAGGCCTCTGGGTGGCAGTGTCTCCACTCGGCCAGGACCATGAGGTCATGTCACAACTCAGAGCCTTCAGGGCTGGGAAGCACCCTGGACGCTGTGGGTGCCGCAGGAGGCAGCTCCTGAGCCCCAGTGAGGGGGGAGTCTCGGGGGGGAGGGGGCAGGAAAACCTCGGGGTACAGAGAGGATGCCCTCAGGGGCACCTGGGACTCCCTGGAGGAGGCAGCACCCAGACTTGGGGAATAAAGAGGCTTTGGCCCTGGACAGGAAGGCAGGAGGGAGTCAGCTGGGTCTGCTCGCCTCATTGCTCACTCAGCAGCTGTCCGCTGAGCACCTGGGCCAAATGTGAAGCTTTCAGACCCAACTTACTAAGGGGCAGCCGTGGCCTGCCCAGGCTTCCGCACCGCCCTGCACAGGCCACAGCCAGCAGTGACCTCGGGAAGAGGAAGGGGCACCCAGACTGGACCTGGCCTGCCAGCGCCTGCTCTTTGCCAAACCAGACCACTTGCCCCGAGGGTTCCAAAGGGCGCGCTCCTTTCCACACTCACCCGCGGCCACTGACTCCGCTCTTGGTCGGGCCGAGACCTGGGCCCGGGCGGCTCCAGCGTGGCCGTGTCCTCAGTCTCTGTGGAGCACAGGCTGCCCCCGCTCACTGAGGGGTGCCTGGAGGCTGAGCAGAGGGACGCGGCCAGGGCGTGCCCCGCGCAGATGGCCGGGTGGGCCACGGTCAGCAGTGCCTGGGCTTTGTGTGGGGCCCCAGGAGGGCACAGTCAGCCCCACACGAACACGACCAGTGCTTTCAGGCCTGCCCCAGGGCATGGTGAGGGGCCAGGGGCCAAGGCGGAGCCTGGGGGCAGGGCCATGCAAAGGCCCCGAGGAACGGGAGTCCATGGAGCAAGAGGAGGGCGGCGGGAGGGGGTGGGGAGCACCAGGAGGGAGGACTTTCGAAAGAAGACTTCAGAGGCCTCAGCTGGCCAGCGGGATGTACTTTTCAACATAGGCTTGAGGGGAGGGGCAGTGTTTAATCTGTTGTATGTTCTGTGCTTAAAGAAAAAGTGATTTATTAATGAAAATATATGAAAAATAGGATTGAGATCAGCTGTGGATATCAGAAAAAAGATTACAGCGCTCTCAAAACAAGACAGACTTCTTTCTTACTCCCACTGAGAAGTGTGGAGGTGGCACCGGGGAGGGTCTGGGCTCAGCGCCCCACTGGAGAGACAGGCTCTCTGTCTTCACTGTGCTGTGCAAGACCCCCAGGCCCACGCTCTCCTCCTGGGCCAGTGGCTGCGGGAGCTCCGGCCATTGCACCGTATTCCAGGAAAGAGTGAGTCGTGAGGACAGCACAGCCCCCGACCCTCAGGAAGCAGCCAGGGCACGCGAAGCTGCAGGTAAACGGGCACCACTTGCTGCACTGAAGTCAGGGCTCACATGGGCTGAGCGCTGTCCCCGCCGCCTTTGCCCTGACTGCTGGGGAAGGGCTCTGCTGGCACAGGTGCCAGTAGCTGACAGTGGAGCCAGGCCTACCCGTGCCGGGGAGAGACGGGCGCACAGGCGAGCAGCCGGCCTGTGCATCGGGACCCCTTGCCGGAGCCGGCGGCTGCGGCGCCTGCTCTGTTGATGGCTGCAAGGCAGTTCAGCACCCACTTTGTTTCTGGGGATCAGGGCCTTCGAGGGCCAGCTGCTCCTTTCCGTGTGGCCCTGGCATGTCAAGTCCTGCAAGGGCCGAGGGGCGATGCGCCTGCGTAGGTGCCCACCGCGTTACCGGCCTGTTACCAGGCTCGGCCGGGCTGCCTGTGTGACACAACGGCGCTTCCTCTCCTGTCTTCAAAGTGGGAGTGATGGCAGGGCACCTTCCTCCGGTGGACCACCCTCCCCCTCTCACACTGTCACCACCTGGTGAGAGCTGTGGTTCCTGAAAGTGCCTGACAGAGAAGCAGAGCACTGGGCCCACCCACTGCCATGTAACGGTGCCCGGGGCGCCCCGGGGGCAGCCACCAGCTCCTAGAGAGTGTCCACTGCCCCGGGCACGCTGCTCCTGGCGGTGGGCATGTGGGGGCGGGCCCGGGCCCAGGAGGGCAGAGCTGCAGCTGCAGAGCCAGCCTCCTGGCCAGGACCTTGCACAGGCCTGCCGCCCTCCACCCAGGATGCCAGGGCAGGCCTCGCCACCTCCAGCCTTGTCTCATCCCCGCCCCACTCCCGCCTCTCAGAGATGGAGAGGGATAGGAGCCCGCCACTTTCACAAACAGGGTGTCTCAGCGCACCCCTCCCCACACCCACGCTTCTCCGGGGGCCACTGAGAGGGGTGGTGAGGGTGTGCCCGGAGCAGAGCGAGGCTGCTCCTCTGGGCCTGCCCACGGGTCGAGGCTGCCTGCTCCAAGAAACAGTGTGCAGAGGGGCACCTCTTCACGGCACCCCCATTTTACAGACAGGAGGCACGGCCCAGTCACACCGCTCAGAGGGGCAAGTGCACTCAGCCAACGCCGCGTGTGCAGCCGGTTGTGCGTGTCCGCATGTGTGCGCGAGTTGCACACGTGTCTTCCCTACGGAGCAGGGCGACATACCCAGACCTAAAGGCCCGACGGCCCACTGCCCACCGCGGCCTTTCCTGGCTCCTGCCTTCTGCACGCAGGGACACGGGACCCCAGACCAGAGCTGTCGGGAGCCCCACAGGACAGCATCTTCAGGGTGGGAGGCCAGGCACCCCAACTCCCCGCTGAGCTACCGAGACACTTGTGGTGCAGGACAGGCAGGGGCAGGCTCCTCAGCCCCTCTCCTCCCCCCACCCCTCCACTCTTGCCTTCAGCACACAGGGACACGGGACCTCTTTCCTGGCTGCCTCTCCCTGGCCCGTCCCGAACCAGCGCTGCCCCGGGAGGGTGGGGTGTGAGTCCCATGTGGCTGGGGCAGGGGCACGTGCTTTCTGCGCAAAGGGCGCCAACATCTAAGTCTGGACTTCCAGCGGCTCCTGAGCACAGGTTGGGTTATGTGAGCATAACGGCCGCTGTGAGGGCCGCGTGCCGGGCCTGACTGACCCCAGCACCCCACGCTCCTGTTCCTGTAGCAGGGGAGGCAGACCGGGAACTGAGCAGCTCTCTGAGCCTGCTTCCGTAGCTGGGAGGTAGGCTGACAGCAGCTCCGCCCGCCTGGGACAGCTGCAGGAATGCCGCCACCCAGGGACCCTTCCCCCAGCCCCCCCCAGCTGGCAGTCTGCGTGGAGGGCAGAGAGACTGGGGCTGCAGTTGGGTGAGCTCCTGGGGCAGCACACACACCCTGACCTCAGGCAGAGCCCTGAGGGGCCAGATCCAAATGCCTCCGTGAGCAGGTCCTACAGCAGCCGGGGCCCAACGGGTGGCGTGGATGTGCCAGGGGTCACAGGGAGGCCTGACCAGGGCTGAGTGGATGATTCCTCTCCTGGTAAATCCCCAGGGTGACTTGCATTTTCCATGCCTTCAGTTTCACACACAGAACACCCCCGCCAGCAGGGGGAGGACCCGTGTGTGTGTGTGTGTGTGTGTGTGTGTGTGTGTGTGTGTGTAGAGCAGTGCTGGGCAAGGCCTCGGGTTCCAGCCCCCACAGGTGCCCACCTGCAGGCAGGCAGACCACAGGGGGCCCACCACTCAGACAGCTGCACCACCTCCCAGGAGTTCTGAGCTTGGCCTGCGGGGCCTGTCCCCAGCTGTGCCTCAGTGTCCTCCCGTCAGGTGGGGGGAACACCTGCTTCCCAGGGAGAGCCAAGCGGTGCACCTGGGTCCAGCAGTGCCGCCCGACGAGCACAGCTCCAGCGATCTTGGGCCTGGCACACAGCACGGCTCTGACCACCCGGAATGACTGCGCCCCCTGCAGCCAGCGGGGCTCAGGGGCCTACCCGCTGAGCTACCGTTTATGGGGGAAGACCATGCCCCCGGCCGTGTGCTAAGGGGACCCCTTTCCTGCCTACGCCCACACAGCTGCTGTCGGAGGCTCAGCTCACGGAGCCCCGCAGCCTGGCACCCACGCAGCCTGGCACCCGCCGAGGGACCAGCTACCTCCCCAGGTGGCCGGAGGAGCACAGGATGGGTGGTAGCTCTGCTCAGGGCGCACCGGGGGGAGGGGCTTCAGAGCGGAAATCAACGGACGCGGGGGGACAAGGCAGAGTCGGGGTCTCCACCGGGAGGGGGTGAAGGCAGCGGTGCCTGGGGCCGGGTCAGGGGGTCAGGGTCCCGAGAGGAGGGCGCAGCAGCCGCTCCCTTGGAGATCACGCCCTGGCGACTCCGCGCCGGCACCTCGGAGGCCCAGGTTCTGGGACCAGTTAGGGCTGCGGGAGCCCCGGGCTCTGACCCGCCCCGCCCACTGGACGGGCGCCGGGGGCCACCGGGGCACGCGGGGTGGCGGGCGAGTGCGGGGGAGGCCCTCGCGTCCGGTTTCCCGGGCGGAAGGCGGAGGCAGCCTCGGGGGCGCACCGTGTGCCGGGCGCGCCGGTCCCGCCCCGGCCTCCGCGGGCTCCCGCGGTTTGCGGATGGCCCGTTCTGGGCCTCGTTTTGTGGATGAAAATTGTCCGACGGGGGCGGAGCGGAGGACGGGGGCGGAGGGGCCGGGGCGCAGCGCGGGGTCCTCCCTCGGGAAGGGTGGAGCCCTGGGAGTCCCCCGAGCGGCGGGCGGGGCGCCGGGCGGGGCGGGGCCTGGGGCGGGCGGACGAGGCGGGCCGGTCCCGGGGGCGGCGCGCACGCGACACCCGCGGCGGGGAGCTGGCGGCCTCAGGCTCGGAGCGAGGCGGCGGCGGCCGTGCGCACCATGGACTCGACCCCCGAGGGGTCCGAGCTCAACGGTGACCTGCGGCCGGACTCGCCCGGC
>NW_005871944.1:93652-96950 GCF_000147115.1 Myotis lucifugus
TGGCAGCTGTGGATGAATAAAAAAAAACTGTTAAAGGCCTTAAAAAAACTCCCGTTTTCAAGGATCGGTTGGAACTTACACATTTATTCCCGCATACTAAGGAACACCCTCTAAGTCCGCAGAGAAGACGATCACCCCCCTAATCCCCAAGAGAGAAGTGTCCACCCTTAATGGTGTAAGATGGGCACCCGTCGTGCTTTCTAGGGCGTGGGCCCCCCTCTTTCCTCTAAGGGCAAGGCCCCGTAATCTTCTGGAAGGGAAGGGCCCCCCCCTTTGCTCTGAAGGGGGAGGGCCCCTTCATTGGCTCTGGAGGGGAAGGGGCACTGCATTGGCTCTGGAGGGGGAGGGGCACTGCATTGGCTCTGGAGAGGGAGGGGACACTGCATTGGCTCTGGAGGGGAGGGGGCACTGCATTGGCTCTGGAGGGGGTGGCTCTGCATCCTGTAAGCAGAGCAGACAGAAGCCCCAGGGGCTGGTGTGATGGCAGTGGGCCCTGGAGGACTGGAGTGGTGCAGGTGCGCCCCCTACCCCCCACGATGTGGAGTAGGGCACCCGAGGCAGAGGGAATAGGGAGAGGAAGGCCCTCAGGCTGGGCCACCAAGCACGTGGGCCGCTGGGGAGGAGGTGTGAATGAAGAGGTCAACCCCTTGCTGGGGAGCCTGCGTGAGCCAACACACTGGTTCTGGGCTCCTTTGGTCACGAAGTGGGGGGGCTCCCTGGAAGGGGTGGGCAAGCCCACAGGGGCCACTCCAGCTTGCCCACTTTCCAACCCGGACACCTGCACCCCCAGCTTCTTCCCTCCCTTTCCCATCCTCCAGGACCTTGCCTTGTTGTGTTCAAAGGGCGCATCACTCTGTGCCCTCAAGTTTCTCATCTGTGAAGTGGGGTGGTAGCAGTGCGTTCCTCGAGGTCATTTGTGAGGACTAAAAGGAGTTTAATGTGTGAAGTGGCGGGTCCCCGCCTCCACACACGCCCCCTCTCCTGGTGGGGACGCAGGCAGCGTGTTCCCCGGGCGAACGCCGGACATGCATGACTCTCCCCCTACACTCTCCTGGCTCGTCTTAGGCCTTCCCTTCATGTCCCTGCCAGAATCGGAGCCTCAGGCACCTGCCTGAGGGCGGGAAGAAAGGTTTGCTGGGAGGAGGGATAAACCAGGGCATCTTCAGGGGCGTGTGGGCTGTGTCCCCAGCGTGCCCCTGGCCCCAGGAGAACAAACTGGGAAGCCTGACTGTGCCGTGCAGCCGTGGGCAGGTGCAGAGTCGATCCAGCCTCAGTTTTCTCGTCTGTGAAGTGGGGTGGTATGGTTCACCCCGCAGGTGGCCAGGCCTACGGAGGAGTCAGACATGTAACCTGTGGGCAGACAAGCCCCTCTGGGCCAGGGCAGTGGGGAGATCCGAGATGCCTCTCTCCGTGTGCTCGAGCACGTAGGCCCATCTGCCCAGCCCTCCCTGGCCCTCCCGGAAATGTTTTCTGTAAGTCAGCTCCTTTTTGCTAATGGCAGGAGGAATGGTGAGGGTCAGTGTTATTGTGAAAGTGGCCTGCAGCTATGTCTTGCCTGGGGGCTTGGGTTGGGGCAGCCGGGGACACGGCTGCAGCAGATTCTGGGACTGTGGCCAGCTGAGGACAGCACGGGGGGTGGGACAGGATGGGCAAGGCTCCGGCCACCTCGGCCACGCGCAGCCTGAGGTGCTGGGGGACCTTTGCTCCTCTCCTTTCTGCTTTCCCGGCAGATTCCAAGGCTGACACGGTCTTAGCCAAGTTCTAAAAGGTGACGTGGATGTGGCCGCAGGGTCACTGAAGGCCAGTGCTGAGCCCACAGGAAGTGGGTGTGCCCAGCCTACAGCCCAGCTGCCACCGGAAACACCCTCTCCGTCCCCCACCAAACTTCCTGCCTGGAGCGGGTGGAGACCTCTTGCTGGCTGAGTGGGACGGTTTGGGGATGCTGTGGGCCGATGTGGCCCCAGGCGGTGCCGACACAGCCTGTGCAGTGGTCCCGATGGCAGCTCCGATGGGGGACACCCCGGCCCTGCCAGGCCAGTCAGGTCTCCGTTCCTGGACAGCCCTCCTCCGCTGTCAGCCACCACTCGGACCCCTCATCCCATCCCGCCAGCCAGTTTACAGACGGGAGAGAACCGGGCTCAGGGCAGGGATGCCAGAGGGGAGGGCCAGGCGATGAACCTCATAGCTTTGTTGGGGTCCTCGGTCTGTCACCCCAGCAGATGTGAAAATGGGCTCCGGGCGGACAGGCAGGACTCCCATGCGGCTCCTTGCTCCGCACTGTTCTCAGGATTGGGGTCCATGGCAGAGTGGAGTCAGGCCCAATGGGAGGGGGTCAGTCACCAACCCCTCAAGTTCTGCAGGGCCTCAGTGGGCTTCAGTCCATCCTGCTTGGTCTCCCAGGAGAGCAGGGGTGGGGCTGGAGGCTCGGGAAGCTCCCTCCGTCTCCTCCCATTCAAGCCTGAGTGGGCTGGAGTATCCCTTATACTGTGACCAGAACTGGGCACCCAGGGTGCCTCAGACCTGGGTTCAAATCCTGGGTTCGAATCAAGTCCCAATCCCCCTCCTGCCGGACGGAGGATGCACAGCAGTGTGTTCTGGGCCAGCGGCCTGGGCAACCGTGAGCTGCCTTTGGAGAGAGGCCACAAGACCCTGTCCACAGAGGGTGGCAGCCCTGCACGGAGTCAGCTCCCTGCCCACAGGCCCCTTCCTGGCTTTTAGGGGAAACGGTCCGACAGCCCTGAGCCACCCAGCCCCTGGGCCACAGGTGAGGTTTTGGGAAGTCCTGTTGGCCCAGGAGCACATTAACAGCGTGTTTGTCCCCTGCACTGCCCAGGTCTTGGTAGGAGGTTCCCAGGGTGGCTCCTGGCAGCTGGGGAGGCAGGTAGCGGTTCATATGGGCATATACATATGTGTGTGTGCTTATGCATGTGTACATATGCCTGTATTGTGTATGTATATGTGTGCATGTTAATATATGTATGTTAATACCTGTGTGTCCACATGTGTGCATGTTATGTTTATGTATAGGCTTTGTTTTATGTGTGTGTGCATGTTTGTGTTTATGTGTGTGTGTATATGTGTGGATGTGTGTGCATAAGCTCGTGTGTACGTATGTGGCCCACAGAAGGTGGAGCCCTTTGTAAGTCTGGGCGTGGAGACTGGGATGAGCATTGGGGTGGCTCCGAGTGAGAGCACTCTGGCCCCCTTGGCTTATGAAACTCAGGGGCACGCATGCAACTGGGTGTGGAGCAGAGGGGTGGCCGCATGCTGTGGGGGCACAGGCCTGTGGGCAGTGGCC
>NW_005871944.1:97986-99376 GCF_000147115.1 Myotis lucifugus
ACCATGTCGCAATTACGTGGCTTAAACTTTTTAAATGAAACTTAAGGAAGATCGAATGCCCAGGCGGCTCTGGAGTCTGCTGTGCGCCCTGCTCAGCGGGGGTGCCCTGGGCGGGGCGGGGTCCAGGCAGGCAGTTCCCGGCTGGGCTGGGCTGGGCGAGTGAAGGGATCTGCCTTCCACCCCGAAAGCCACCTCTGCCCTGGCACCCCCACCCCCAGTCCTGGGGAGAGGATGCAGGGGTGCCGTGGGCAGGTGGCCCGGGAAGCGGAGACCACATGCAGGCAGTCACTGGTGGCAGCTTCCAGCCTGCGTGCGTGCTGAGGTTGTGTGTCTCCTTTCTCTTCCAGGGCTCGATTCCTAGGGAGGGTCTTGCAGGGACTACTCACCCTCTTGGGCCTCTTGTTCTGTTAAGCGCTTCCCTCTCAAGCCTCACCTGGGCCCCCACTTCCCTGCCAGTCCCGGGAGGAGCCCTGGGAGGGCCAGCAGCCCCTGCTGCCCGGTGGCCAGCCCACTGACTGCCCCTCCCCACAGCCCACGCGCTGGGGCAGGAACAGGCTCATCAACGTGAACCACTACGCCAACAAGAAGAGCGCCGCCGAGAGCATGCTGGACATCGCCCTGCTGATGGCCAACGCCTCGCAGCTGAAGGCCGTCATCGACCAGGGCCCCAGCTTCGGCTTCTACGTGCCCCTGGTGGCCCTCATCACCATCTCCCTGGTGCTGCAGATCAGCGTGGGCGTGCTGCTCATCTTCCTGGGTATGAGCTGGCGGCCGTGCCTGCAGGCCTGCGGGCACCTCCTGGGCGGGGCACTCACCATCGGACACCCTGTGAGCAGGGAGCCCTCAGAGCTGCCCAGGGGCCGGGGGGGGCACCTCACTTCGCCCTGCAGTCCAGGATGTGCCCCAGAGAGCCCCTCGTGGCTCTGTCCTTCCACCCCGTCCCCAGGTGCGGGCAGGGCTGGGAGCAGCAGGGCTCGGGGGTGCCTCCCCGCCTCCTGGCTGCTGTGTGACCTCCTGCGGTTACTTGACCTCCTGCGGTTACTTGACCTCCTGCCTGTTGCCCTGCCTGTCACCTGAAGGGGAGGCTGGCGGGATGACCTCTCACAGGACACTCAGGAAGGTGCTGGCTGTGTGGCCGCAGGCGCCAGGCCCCTTGTCAGTAGTGCATGAAAGCAGGCGTGTCTCTGATGGACAGAGGTGGCCTGATGCTCGGCCGCGCTGGGCCCGGTGCGGGCGGCCTAGGCAGTGTCCACACCCTCTCGCCCACAGTCAGGTACGACCTCAACAACCCAGCCAAGCACGCCAAATTGGACTTCCTCAACAACCTGGCCACCGGCCTCGTCTTCATCATCGTCGTGGTGAACATCTTCATCACGGCCTTCGGCGTCCA
>NW_005871944.1:99636-135156 GCF_000147115.1 Myotis lucifugus
CGTCCGCCTCTGCCCGGGCCTCGTGGGCGATGCCTGCAGCGGAGCGATCCCACCACATGCAGCCCTCCCCTTGCTCAGAGGTTAAGCGCCTGCAAGGCACCCCGCTGGGCAGGTGCCGAGGGAGGCCAGCGGCCTCCTGCTGTGCGGAGCACCCTGAGTGTCGCCAGGGCAGACTCAGGAGGTCACTCTGCTGACTTGAGGGCAGCCACGGGACACGGGACGCAAGGGTCCTGCACTCGGGACCCCGGCCAGGGCTGCACACCACAGGGCGGTGCGGCCTGACTGACCAGAGGAAGGGTGGACTGCTGACGGGCAGCTGCCTGTCCAGCAGGGATGCCCATGGCAGCGTGGGAACCCCACAGAGCACCTGGACGCCAGCATGCTCCCTTATTCATGGCATGATGACCAGGCCAGGGATTAATGGCCCAGTGTGTCCTCAAACATGACCCTGACTCTCCCCAAGCCTGGGGCTCCTTCCGGCCCTGCTCCCCGGGTCCCCGTCAGTGTGCTGGGGCCAGGCCCTCCAGCCCTCAGTGACTCCGGAGGGGAAACTGAGGCTTGGCCAGGTCAGAATGGGGCCTTTCTGGAGTCGGAGTGGCCCCGACACCGTGGACACCACTAAGGCAGGGTCACAGGACACCCCGGGGCCCCTGGCCTGGCAGCCCTCACCGCTCTGCTGCCCTTTGCAGATGCCCGGCCTGTGCCACCACAGCCTCACAGACCCCAGGAGCTGCCTTGGCCGCGGACCCCGGCCTGGGCGCTGCACCCCTGCGAATGCCAGAGCCAGGACTGGGCTGGAGGACACTCGCCAGTGAGTCCTGCTCCATCCGTGGCTCCTCCCCCTGAAGCAGGGGCAGCGAGGCCAGAGGCGGAACTGGACCCCCAGGACGGCCATGTGGACAGACACGCAGCAGGCCCGAGGAGGGCGGGGGGAGGGGCCAGGCCAGCCTTAGTCTCGGGACATTTCCAGAAGGACAAAGAGATGCCCCCTCAGCCAACACACCGCTGGGGGCTCGTGGCCCCTGTCCTTCCTGCCCGGAGCCTGGACCAGCAGCTTCCCCGGGGCCGCCGTATGCCCACCTCCCCCCAGCCCCGCTTCTCTAAGCACAAACGACCAATAAAATGATTGCTCCTCCGTGCGGCTTCCAGCACAGCTCCCTCCCGGCCCGGCGGCCTGTGCTGGCCTCTCTGCAGGCAGCCACGGCCTGGTTCACGCCTCACGTGCCTTCTCCAGGCCGGGAGCTTGGCGGCTCCTTGGCGCCTGGCATCTCCAGGCAGGTTTCCCGGTGGAGACAGAGTCTCGGGTCTCAGTGCCCCAGGGTCTTCTTTTCACAGAATGGGTCGAAGAGCTCCCGCAGCCCAGGCCCGAGGCGTGGCCCGGGTCACTGCGGTCATCCTCCGCTCTGTTGGGAGCCTCCCCGGTGCTCCCCATCTGGCGGGGCCGTGAGTGAAGCGCACACTGTGCCGACTCCACAGCTTCCCTGCAGCCGGCCGGTGGCTCGGTGGCCGGAGCGCGGTCCCGATACGCCAAGGTTGCGGCTGGGTTCGGTCAGGGCACATGCCCAGGTTGCAGATTCAATCCCCAGTTGGGGCGAGTACGGGAAGCAACTGATGTTATCTCTCTCTCTCTCTCTCTCTCTCTCTCTCTCTCTCTCAAATCAATAAACACGTATCCTCTGGCGAGGATTGAAAAAAATAAAAGACACTTCAGTTGCAACCTCCCAGAAGTGGGCTCCCGGCCTGACTGCCCCCGCCGGCCGGCCAGGCCTTGCACCGGCTGCTGTTCACAGCAGAGGGACCTACCTGCCCTGCCCGGCTCAGGGCTCCTGGCACTTCTCAGGCCCCAGGCCCGTGGCGAGTTTGTAAGGCGACGGCCTGGGGTGCCTGTGTCAGGGTTGGGGAGGCGTGGCTGGTCCCCACATCAACTTTGGGGGCATTTGGGGTCAGAAGCCTAGACTGGAGCCTCCTCGCGTTGGGGGAAGAGTGGCAGGCAGCTGCTGGGGCTCTTCCCGGGCACTCCGCCTGGGCCCCTGACCGGCCAGGCAGTCCCAGCGCTCACCGTCTCCCCCCCCCCCCCCCCCCACTCTCCATCGTGACTGCCCTCCTGTCAGGAGAGCAAGGGGAGCGGGGCTGCCCCAGGTGGGCTGAGAGCCCCCAACAGGGCCTGGTGCTCTCTGGGGCCTGGCCTGTCTCGAGGGCTCTCACCTCACCTGGCTGGAACCCCAGCTCCCTCCATTCACCCCAAGGCCGCCAGGGCCTGAGCCCTCTCTGCCCTTTATCTCCTCCACCGGGACCCCTGCTCCCCCATCTCCTGGTGGGGGCCTGGGATCCCGGGGAACCCCTGTGGTCTTCACTCCTCCTCTCCCCACACCCACCCAGGTCCCTTAAGATGGTCAGGTGACCCTGCCGTCTGGCCTGTGGGGCAAGAAGGTCAGCTTGGCACCAAGGGATGGATAAACAGAAGTGCCTGTGGGCGAGACATCCGGCATGAGCACGGGAAATGCTGAAGCAGGTTCCGAAAGTGCTGGGACCCGGGTCGAGCCAGGCGGCCCTGCTTGGGGGGCCTGGGGTCCCGTGGAGATGGTTTCTAAAGGAGGCCCCTGTGGGTGAGGTCCAGGAAAAGCAAGTGGGCAGAGTGGGCAGTGGCTGGGTGGGCAGAGGTTCAATTTTTGCAGATGCCTGGCCTGTGCCAACACAGCCTCACAGACCCCAGGAGCTGCCTCGGCTGCGGGCTGTGGGAGTAGCTCATGCATGAGGGTGAGCATCACGTGTGGGGCCCGGCACTGCTCCCGGGACTCACTGCTCCGGCTCTGCTGCAGACACGCCGGCTCCCCACGGGCCTGATGGGCACCACCCTCCCCTTGTTGGGCCTGTCGCCACCCTCTGACAGGTGGGGGATCCGAGGCTTGGAGCCCAGGACCACACAGAAGCCGAGCGTGGGGCTCCACCGCCCGCCCCACAGGTGCACAGGCACAGGCAGTCATGCCTGCACGCACACACATGCACATGCACAGCTCTTCTGTACACGGCACACGCATGGAGAGCAGGCTGTGGGCCTCGGCCTGGCCCGGTGGGTCCTCTTGTGATTGTCTCCCTCTGCCAGCCCCCCCCCCCCTTTTGGGGAAACAGAAGCATATTTGTCAACCCAGGAATCATGAGTTTGTGTTTTCCATGGAGGTTTCCGGAGGCACGAGGCACAGAGGAACCAGCTCCAGGACGCGGGGTCTGCCCTTGGGGAAGTGGGTGCAGGAGCCTTCCCCGTGCCAGGCAGCCAGGACGGTGGCTGGCCACTCGCTCCACCACTCGGGGCTGCAGGCTGGGGCATCTGCGCGTGGGCACCTAGCTGGGCGCTGCTCCTCGGGCACACTGGGTAGCACTGCCCAGCAAAGCTGTCCCTGCGAGTCGCCCTACCTGCTGACCGCCTTGCTGGGCACGTGGCCCAGGCAGGTTTCTGGGGCAGCAAGAGCAGTTACTGCCCCCAGTGGGCAGGTGAGCGAGGGGACGCCTCTGGGCCTGGCTCAGGGTCGGGGTGGGTCTGCCCACTGGGTGGGTCTCATCTTACCTTCCCCTCTCAGGCTCCCAGCTGTGGACTCTACCCCCCGCCGCCCCCTGGCCCTGTGCCAGCCGATGATGTGCCCTGTTGCAGCCCCTCAGCCCCGCTCCTGGCCATCCCAGTGTCCAAGCAAACGCCACCTGCACCTTATCCCATGTGGCCTGTGGCCCGCAGCCACAGGGAGCGATGGCAGCGCCTCCGATGTGGCCAGCACATGGCTTGGTTCCTTCTTCGGCCAGGACCGGAAGTCTGTGCGGACGCAGCCGGGGGGCAGCCTCAGATGGGGGGCTGGGCCACCAAGCCAGGCTGGCCTGCATGGGTGCTGGGGGCATTGGGGACAGCCCAATGCCCCCAAGGTGCCCACCAGGCAATGATGGCCTCCACCTCCCAACACACAGCCCCCCCGCTCAAACCTCAACAGCCACTCCAGCCCTGACCCTCACTCCAGACGTCCCCGTCTTGGGCCTTGGAACGTGCCGCCACCTCCTGGGGCAGTGTCCAGCCCTGCAGTCCTCCCCAGGCCTTCGACCCTCTACTTGTCACTATCACAGGGGGCCATTGAGTTTACTTGGCCTTTAGGGCTGTGGGCTGGACTCACTGGCCACCATGTCCCCCTGGCCATTGTCTGAGCCCCGCCCACCCTCGCCATGCCGGCCTAAGACCAGGCTGCAACCATCCTGCCCACCAGTCTCCCCACTCGGAGTTCAGCCAGAGAGGGGCGACGTGGCCCCATTCATGCCTGTGCTTCTACTTATGGGACCTTGGTCGGCCCGGGTCTCCCCACGGGTGCCCCCACCCATGGACTGTGTCCGGCACACAGTAGGTCTTCAGTAGGTGTCTACAGCATTCTCACTCATCCATGTGTGCTGAGGCCCAGAGAGGGGGCGGAGCAGAGCCAACTCTCAGGGCTCCTCCTGGACCCTCACACTCCACTCCTCCCACCTCTCCCGTGCGCCGCCCTGCAGCTCAGCTGTCCTCCCAGGGGACATGAGAGACCCCAAGAATGAGTGAGGGTCTAAGAAGCAAGAGATGCACACGTGTGTGGGGTGTCCTGGAGGGACACCAGAGAGAAGGGGGTTGGGGAGGGCTCACGAGGGAGCCTTGTGGAGGGCGAGCCCTGCCTGTGGCCTGCACTGGCCTTGGGGGAGCCTGGAGTGGTCGGGTGGGGAGGGAGCCGCACGTGGAACCTGAGTGGGGTTCTGAGTGGGACAGGGCAGGGGACTGTATGCTTAGCCTTCTTTCTGTAAAAGATGGACGATGATGGATGAATGGACTCAGATGATAGAGTAACTGAATGGTAGGTGAAAGATGGATAGATACGGGAAGATAATTGAATACTTGATCAACAGAGGAAAGAGAAGTGGATACATAAGTGATAGATGATAGGTGAACGATCGACAGACATAAATGCCAGACAGGAGAAGACGGACAGATGGGGTAGGGGTGAGGGAGCAGGTCTGTACCAGAGAGAGACTGGCAGGCATCTCCCGCTCAGGGCGGGGGCCTGAGGGTGTCCTCGTGCACCCCAGGGCACCGCGTCCACTCACGCCCGGCTGACCCGCGGTGTCCAGGCCTGGCTCCTGCTGCAGGCCTCCCTGTCCTGGCTCTTCACCCTCACCTTCCACACTCAAAACCCCAGCCACCTTGAAGGAGAGAGGGAGCAGGAGGCCAGGGCAGGCCCTCCCGCCCCCAGGAGGTGACAGCGGACAGGGTGGGGCTAGGGGACCGAGAAGGAACCTCCCTGGCCCAGCAGCGCCTGCCCTTGGGGTCCTCTCAGCAGGAGATGAGGGTCCCAGCTGCCACCTGGCCAGTGCTGATGGAGGGCCCCAGTCCCTAAAGGGGTCCCCTTCTTGCCCCTGATATACAGGGGAGTCAACGCAGGCTCCAGGGGCAGGCCTAGGGCAGGACAGGTCCACCAGCTCTTCATCTCCTGAGCCCTGCAAGTCGGGCTCTGTCTGTGAGACTGTGGGTCCAGGGCCTGTCTGGCAGGGACCTGACGCAGGGCCTAGTATGGCCTGGGGTTCATGCAGAAGTTTGGGGGGGACACAGGGGAGCATGGCGGGCGGGGCTCCCTCGGAGCACTGCCTCTGAGCTGAGTCAGTGGGAGCTGTAAACAAGCCATTCCAGCAGCGTCAGCGCCTGCGCGGCCCGGTGCCCGCAGTCACCGCCCCCCTTGCCAAGGGGAACCCCGTGTTGTGCAAGATGCAGCTGCATTTCGGGCTCTGAAAACAAGAGCTGTGTCATACAGCTTGTACCGGCCTCTCCTGGGCCAGAGCCACTGGGACCCAACTCCGCCTTGAGGAAGGTGTCACTTGGTTCAGAACTATGTCAGTGGCAATTTGCTCAGTTTATTTTATTTTAATTATTTTAAGCACAAGGATATTTTTCCATTGATTTTTAGAGATGGTGGAAGGGAGGGAGGAAGGAGAGAAACATCGATGTGAGAGAGACACACACACCCTGACCTGGGCCGGGGGGAGCCTGCAACCGAGGTGCGTGCCCTTGACTGGGAATCAAACCCAACACCCTTTAGTCCACAGGCCAGTGCTCTAACCACTGAGCACCTCTAGGGCAATTTATTTCTTTTTTGAATCATAGATTATGTTGCAAGCATACAATGCTCCATGAACATTCCTCTCTCAATGAAAACCTTTTGGTGTTGGGGTCCATGCTTTCAAACTTTTTTTTTGCCATTTTCTAGAAAAATTTATTGCACTTAATTAACAGATGTTAAAGGAGCTCTGGGGTGGGGTTTTGCCATGAAAACCAGGTGCTCTTGGCCCTTGTGTTACGTGAGGCAGAGCTCCCAGGGCCTGGGTGGTGAGCTGCCCGCACAAAGGGGCCCCCTTCTGCTGGCCCTGTGCCTGCACCCGCCTCAGGATGGGGGACAGCAGGAGGCCCGTCCAGGCCCCCGGCAGCCGCTCAGCAGGTGACGCTCACCCAGTCAAGGCTCACTGCTAAGTGCCTTCTCCCCCTTTGGCTGCCGGTAGCTGCCCAGGCCCTGCACCAGGCCGCTGCCCGCTGGGAAAGCTCGCGATACGTGTACTTCCATATCGAGGTAGGTGCTTACTATGCTCTTGCAACATTCTAGCTCTGTGGTCGGCAAACTGCGGCTCGCGAGCCACATGTGGCTCTTTGGCCCCTTGAGTGCGGCTCTTCCTAAGCCTTAGGAGTGCCCTAATTAAGTTAATGACAATGTACCTACCTATATAGTTTAAGTTTTAAAAAGTTGGCTCTCAAAAGAAATTTCAGTCGTTGTACTGTTGACATTTGGCTCTGTTGACTAATGAGTTTGCCGACCACTGTAGCTCATTCAACATCCTGCTCATTCACGATTTGTCTGTTCTGAGGCGGCAGCAAAGCTGCCGGGAAACAGGCGACGGCCTCCGCAAGGGAAGGTGCCTCCCAGCCCATCGCACCCGTGGGCAGCCGCTTACTTTGGCTCCTCCGGCCTCCGGTGCTTTGTAGTTGTCAGAGGTTTGAGCAAAGGAGGCTCAGTCGTCGGCTGTCAGCCCAAGATGGAGCGGGGCCAGGAGGGAGTCAGGAGACTCCCAGTTCCATGGAAACTAGCAGGCACCCGCCCTCTCCTGCCAGGTGCTTCCAGACTTTTCCAGGAGCTCGCTGAGCTCTGCAACAGCGTCCGCTGAGCTCTTCACTGCGCGTCTTCTTGGGGGTTTTCTTCTTTTCCCTCCCCTGCAGCTTCCGTTTCTCTGGCTCTTCTCAGCTCCGCGTTCCTGCTCCAGGTCCAACAGCTCCTCCCTCGGCAGCTCCTCAGGGCCTACCGCTAGGAGCTCCACAGGCCCCTCCACGCCCAGTGAGCCCTGGGCCTCCCAGCTCCTCAGCACCCACCACCAGGAGCTCCGCAGGCCCCTCCTCGCCCAGGGAGCCCTGGGCCTCTCAGCTCCTCAGCACCCACCGCTAGGAGCTCCGCAGGCCCCTCCACGCCCAGGGAGCCCTGGGCCTCTCAGCCGCAGCTGCTGCGCTGGCAGCTCCTCGTGCTTGGCAAGGCCTTTGACGTCATGGACGAACCTCTCGAGTGTCTCCTCCTGAGTGACAGTCATCGAGGCTCTGGGTGCAGCATGGACGCCGTCACCCTGGAGTGGCACCCGTCCTCCCTCAGCTGCGCAGCAGCCAGGCACAGGGCGGCCTCAGGACACGCCTAAGGCTGCACCCCCCGCGGTTCCTGGCGAGAGAGGGGGTTGAAAGGATGCACACCCCTTGGAGATCGGGGTGAAGAGCACCCACAAAGGGCACCTGTCCACAGGAGGCACATCCTGCAAGTGTGTTGTTCCCCACGCAGCCCTTCCCCGTCTCGCCGCCCGGCAGTGAGGCGGCATCTGGGAGAGGAGCCGGCGCCCAGGATGCTCACTGCTCGGCAGGTCCAGGGGTCTCACGGTGCCAGACACAGGGTCTCCACTGGGGCCCTGCCCTGGCCCCGGGCAAGGCTGTTCTCGCTCCTAGAAGCGGGACCGGCCTGCGGCCTCCCTGTGGACCAGGGCCTCCCGGCGCCCCAGGAAGGGCGGCTCCATCCACAGGAAGAGTCCCGGCCTCGTTTTCTTTACCATCAGCTTCTCTGGAGCTTCCCGCCCGCCCGCCCCCCAGCAGCACTCGCAGCCGCGCTCACGCTCACTGGGGAGTGAATGCCGGGCGCTGAGTTGCTCCCACCGCCCAGAGCCAGCAGCCTCAGCCTCCGCCAGGCCTGGCCGTTCTCTAAACCAGCGAACGTGTCCGGTGGCCGTGACCTTGGTGCCCGGGACCCGCTGTGACCGGCCTTCCCTCCAGGCCCGGGCGCTGCTCCAGGGAGGAGAGAAGCTGCTGGATCCGTGGGTCCCGAGGCATGGGGGGAGCAGATGCTTCAACAGCTCTCTCTCTCTGCTCTTGTTCAAGGTCGCGGCTGAGGTGATGCCCGCCTGGCGAGCAGTGGCCTGGCTCTCGACCTCTGCAACCTTGTTCGTCATCTCTACCTTCCTCCCCGGGCGTCACTCAGTGTGTCTCTCACTGGCATCGGCGGTGGACTTGTTTGCTGAGCGGCCACAGTGAACAAAACAACAAGAATAAATCGAGCGCCAGAGAAAATGATTTGCTCAAGAGACGCGGTAGCCCTAACCAGTTTGGCTCAGTGGATAGAGCATCAGCCTGCGGACTCAAGGGTCCCAGGTTCGATTCCGGTCAAGGGCATGTACTTGGTTGTGGGCACATCCTCAGTAAGGGGTGTGCAGGAGGCAGCTGATCGATGTTTCTCTCTCATCGATGTTTCTAACTCTCTATCCCTCTCCCTTCCTTTCTGTAAAAAATCAATAAAATATTTTTTAAAAAAGAAGAGATGCAGTAAAGAGATGCATGAGGCTGCTGCCAGCTTAGCTTGGCATATTGTTTTACAGCAAACTTTTTCTTTTATAAGTAGGAAGAGTATACTCCCCCATAACAAGTATAAATAGTAAACATATGAACAGTAACAGCGATGTGACTATCAGAGACTGTGTCCTGTGCACACTTGCACGTGCTGCGCTTGTTCTATGACTGGTGGTCGGCGGGCTTGTCAGCAGCCTCGCCACGAGCCCGTGAGGGATGCCTGCCTACGCGTCCCAGCCGGAGGCGCTGGGTGAGAGGGATCCGAGGCTCCAGTCAGACCTATGGCCCTGTTGCACGTGTGGTCTGATGTGCAGCGAACGCCATGCGGCACATGGGCTGTTGGGCAGGGCTTCCTGGAGGAGGTGGCACTTTGCCTGGGGCCTGAGCGGGAGTAGGAGGCGCTGGGGAGCAGGAAGGAGTGCTCCAGGCAAGGGAGCAGCACTGCACAGGTGCGGAGGCGCGGTCATGAGCCTGTCCGTCACCAGAGCCCGTCCTCACCAGCGTGTGGCAGTGGGAAGCTGGGGACAGGCAGTGAGGTCCTGCGGGCGGGTCACCAGGAGAGGCTGTGCCTGTGGTGTTGGTGCCGATGGGCTTCACTCACCCCGGGTCACGAGCACCGACTGACAGGGGCTGCTCGCTTCTCTCCCCGAGGCCCAGCCCAGGGGAGGCCTTGCCGGCTCCCCCAGCTCCAGGCAGAGTCCAGGCACCGCTGGGAAGGGCGTGGGGCGGAGACCTGAGGAAGCTCCAAGGCGGCCTGGGCTCAAGGGCGGGCTTGGGGCCTCGAGGGCAGGACTTGGGGGTCGTGGATAAAAGAAAACGTCAGGAGTCACAGGAAGTGGCCCAGCCGCAGCCAGAGACAAGCACCCTGGCCTCACAGCTCCTGGGCGTCCGAGGCCCTGGGACAGCCCTGAGCTCGCCTCACGCGGGAGGGAGCCGTGGGCTTCGTGGGCCTGAGGTGAGGGCAGCTGGGCCCCTTGTCTGTCGGACCTGCCTCAGTCTGTTCAGGCTGCTGTGATGGAGTCCACAGCTTGGGCTGCTCATTTCTCAGTCTGCAACCTGCAGACAGGTGTCTGCCCCTGCCCCCCGGGGCCTCTGCCCCCTGCCCCCTGGCATCTCTGTCAGTCACCTTCACGTGGACATAGCATCCTTGTCACATTCACCCAGCGCTGCCTGTCACCTTTCCCAGCTGTGTCTCAGGGCGCAGGACAAGCATGGAGAACACCCCCAGCTTCTGCAAGCAGACCTTCACCCAGGAACCAGGACCTTGCCCGGCCATGGTGGGAGAAGCTGCAGATGGACAGGCCGTGCCAGGCTGAGTGCAGGGGTCTGCTGGCCTGAGGACCTGCCCAGCCCCCACCGAGCTCACCCTGGAAGTGGCACAGGCACTAGTCCCGTCTCGCCTCAGGGCCTCAGGGCCGCTGGGGCGATGGCTCACATGGGGCTGGAGCGCCACACATTCTCCCACTGGGGAGGGGGCGGCAGGCTCACCACAGCCTTCACCCCCGACCCTGAGCCAGGCCCAGAGGCGTCCCCTCGCTCACCTGCCCACTGGGGGCAGTAACTGCTCTTGCTGCCCCAGAAACCTGCCTGGGCCACGTGCCCAGCAAGGCGGTCAGCGGGTGGGGCGACGCGCAGGGACAGCTTTGCTGGGCAGTGCTACCCAGTGTGCCCGAGGAGCAGCGCCCAGCTAGGTGCCCACGCGCAGATGCCCCAGCCTGCAGCCCCGAGTGGTGGAGCGAGTGGCCAGCCACCGTCCTGGCTGCCTGGCACGGGGAAGGCTCCTGCACCCACTTCCCCAAGGGCAGGCCCCATGTCCTGGAGCTGGTTCCTCTGTGCCTCGTGCCTCCGGAAACCTCCGTGGAAAACACAAACTCATGATTCCTGGGTTGACAAATATGCTTCTGTTTCCCCAAAAGGGGGGGGGGGGCTGGCAGAGGGAGACAATCACAAGAGGACCCACCGGGCCAGGCCGAGGCCCACAGCCTGCTCTCCATGCGTGTGCCGTGTACAGAAGAGCTGTGCATGTGCATGTGTGTGCGTGCAGGCATGACTGCCTGTGCCTGTGCACCTGTGGGGCGGGCGGTGGAGCCCCACGCTCGGCTTCTGTGTGGTCCTGGGCTCCAAGCCTCGGATCCCCCACCTGTCAGAGGGTGGCGACAGGCCCAACAAGGGGAGGGTGGTGCCCATCAGGCCCGTGGGGAGCCGGCGTGTCTGCAGCAGAGCCGGAGCAGTGAGTCCCGGGAGCAGTGCCGGGCCCCACACGTGATGCTCACCCTCATGCATGAGCTACTCCCACAGCGTGAGCCAGAGGAGATGGGGGGTGGGGGCAGCACCTGGGCAGGGGCCATGCACTGAGGAGGAAGAGGAACAGCAGTGCCAAACCCCAGCAGCTGATCGAGGGCTTAAGGAGCCAGAGCTCAGGACTTGGGAAAGCACAATGATGTTTTTCATCTCTAAAACTTCTAGAATGTTCCTTGGGCTCTTTTCAGTCTGGATTCCCTTTCTCCTGGGATCCCGGACAAGACTTGGTGTCTGTTTCCAGGCTCTGAACCACTGCTACCTGCCATCCCCTCCCGTGTGGGTGGGGGTGAAGGGCGCTGTCCCACGGGTGCCTGTGGGGCCAGCAGGCCCTGGAAGCGGGTCTCCTGGGGACCGGCCACGGGGGGAGGAAATGTGGCTCAGCCTGCACGCCCCGTGCAGGGTCCTCTTTCTCGGCTGACCAGCCTCCACCTCGGCCTCACCCCTCACCGGGCGGCACAGGCAGGCAGGGCCCACAGCCCAGGCTTGGTGCAGAGGCTCGTGGTGAGTGCCCCCCCCCCCCCCCGCCTCCCCGCCACGGGCCTGGGGCGGGCTGGGCCTGGGGCGGCGGAGCGGAGGTGAGAGGCGGTGGGTGTGGGAGGTGGGAGCTCAGGAGAGCAGTGGAAGGAGGCCGTGGAGGGCGGGGGACATGGCAGGGCAGTGGGGGGGATGTCTGGGTCGGGCAGAGCAGGGGCCCTATGGTGGGGAGTGCGGCCTGAGCCTCAGGGTCAGCCTCTGCCTGAGGTGTGTGGAGTCTGAGGTCAGGATCACCCAAAAGCACTGAGAAGGGAGGAGACTCCCGTTTAATTCACTGAGCAGCTTGGCAAGATGAGGACGTGCCTTCGAGATCCAAGCCTGTAGGCAAGAGGAGGCCCCGGCGGGGGAGGCGGGCTCTTTGGTGCGCGGTGGGCGGAGGGGGGCTGGTCGTCAGAGGCCCCCCAGCTCGGCCGCCAGGAAGGCCAGCAGGAAGCGGCTGACGTGTCTGTCCACGATGAGCGGCGAGAAGCCCAGGACGCGCCGGGCCCGTGGCAGCACCTTGGGGTCTGGAGCACACGGGGTCTCAGGGCCTCTCGGCACTGCCAGCCCACACCCGGTGATGCTGCTCCACCGCCGAGCAGGCGGCCAGGCACTGACCCCGGGACCTCGGCAATCTCAACGTGGCCAGAAAGGAACGGTGGGGCCGTGCCGGGCCCCCCGTCAGGGCCATGGCACTGGAGGGGACCCCAGGCCCCACGCAGGCAGGGCTTTCTAACCCCTGAGCCCTGCTTCATGCACCCCTCCTCCCAAAGGACCCCTGGAGGGGTCACTGAGGGCCAAGTGCAGGAACTGGGGCCACCACCACTGGGCCCCGCACCCTCTCCCCTCAGCCGGCCACTGCCCCACTGCGGTGGGACACAGAGGCTCGGAGAGCCGGCGGGCTTCCTGCAGAGCCGAGCGGGCACTGTGCCCCGGGGGCGGGAGGGGAAGCCTCTGTCCTGGGCTCGGAGCCAGGCCGCGCTGAGCGGCACCCACCTGGAGGGCAGCAGTAGACGAGGAGGGCCAGCCCCGCGGCCAGGCCGAGGCAGGCCAGGAAGGCCATGGGTCCTGGGGGAGAAGCACAGGTGAGTGGCTCTCATACCTCTGAGGGCGGGTACCGTCCTCGGGCCACGAGGGACAGCCTAGGATCCACGTGGGGTCAGCTGGGTGGGGCACCCCCAGGGAGCACCCTGGGGGATCTGTCCACGGGGAGCAATCTCAACATGGCCAGAGCCCACCGTGGAGGGGAGCCCAGGGTGGAGGGGGGCCCACCGTGGAGGGGAGCCCACCGTGGAGGGGAGCCCACCGTGGAGGGGAGCCCACCGTGGAGGGGAGCCCGGGGTGGGGGCGGCGGTTACCCCTGTCGCTGAGCACGTGGCTGGCGGTGCCCGAGTCCAGGTCTGCGCACTCCAGGTCGGAGTTCTCTGGAAACAGAAGCAGAGGCGCAGTTGGTGGGGGCCAGAGAGGAAAGTGGTCGCCGGCCTCAGGAAGCCAAGGGGGCTGCCGAGGTCCCTCGCCCCCGGGCCCCCAGCCCCTGGCGGAGCTGGACCAGGCTGTGCTGCCACTGAGCCTCGGGCCCGCGTGGTGGAGTTGGTGCCGGGGAAGGGACCCTGCATAGTTGGGGGTCTCCTTTTGTCCACTTCCTGGGACCCTGGGAGTCATGAAGGGGGGGCACTGTTCCCTCGTGACCATGAGGTGCCTGTCAAAGGTCTGACGATGCCCACGTCAGCAGGTGCTCTCTCCTGGTGTGACACGGCTGGTGTGACAGCACTGTCGGTGCCGGAGCCCAGAGCCAGTCCTGCAGGCCCGGTGTGGGGCAGACGCCAGCCCGGCGTCAGGGCTGAGTGGCCTGGGTGAGCCACCCCATCCCTGGGGGCCTCTGACTTCTAAGAGTCGGGGAGAGTAGCCCCTCCTCCTGGGCCTGGTGCAGACGCCATCGGGCCTGCGCTTCCCTGTCCTGGGCCCGGCAGGTCAAAGGGACACAGCTCAGCACCCACCACAGGCCAGTTCACTCAGGCTGGCCCAACCTGGGCGGTGTGGTCAGCAAGGGGAGGGTTCCCACAATGCACTGGTTACAGGTGGAAGAGGCAGATGCTACCTTTTGTGTAAAAACTGGTACAAAAGAAAGAGACAGAGATAGGAAGACAGAGATATCTGTGTGGCCAGACACCCTCCCTCCGCTCTGGGACCACAGAGAGGAGATGCGGTGGCCGGGAGGCCTCTGGCCGAGCAGGTGGACGCTGAGGCCTGGCGCTGGCCGTGCACTTACGCCCGGTGTGCCTGCTGGGCAGGCGGCTGTGCAGGGGCTGGGCGTGGATGTAGAGGGCGCGGTAGAACTCCTGGCAGTCCCGCTCGCCGCTCCGCTGCAGGTGGCCCAGCAGGTCACAGAGCCGGATGCGCAGGGATGCCCTGGGGTTCCGGAACTGGGGCATGAGGCACACAAAGGACAGTCAGGCCCTAAGGGGCCGCGCCCGCCCCTCCACCCCGCTGGCTCCAGCTCTCTCGTGGGAGGTGCCTCCGACCAGGGGCTCCAAACACCCCTGCAGAGAGCGACTGAACCACGGCCTCACGGTGCCAAGACTGTGCTGGGTCACAGCGCGGCTAGTCCTCGCACTCCCGTGACATGGAAACCAGTCACCAAGGAAGGCGGCAGGGACATTATCCGTGTGGGAACCCAGCGGCCTGTTTGTGACTTCAGCAAACTGAAGACTCGGTTTGCTCGTGGTGAAAAGGGAGTGCTGAGCGCCCCCTGCAGGGCTGTTGAGGGAATCGCTGAGGTGATAGCATGATAACTTCTAGTGGTTTATCGTCTAGCAGTGGTCAGCAGAGCCAAATATCAACAGTACGACTGAAATTTCTTTTGAGAGCCAAATTTTTTAAACTTAAACTATATAGGTAGGGACATTGTTATTAACTTAATTAGGGTGCTCCTAAGGCTTAGGAAGAGCCACACTCAAGGGGCCAAAGAGCCGCATGTGGCTCTCGAGCCGCAGTTTGCCGACCACGGGTCTACAGGAATGTGATGCAAGTATTTAAAAGGGGTAAGGAGGAAAGAACTGGCGCCTCTGATGTGTCTGATGGAGAAATGTGTAGTTCTAAAGGTCAGTGGACAGGGCGCGTGGCATTGACCTCCAGGATCTGGAGGCCGTAGCTTGGTGCTGCCACCTAGTGGTGCAGGCCTGAGTGTCCTTTTTCCTGTACAAACATGGGAAACTGTTCAAATGGTTTTTACAATGAATGTGTATTAGACTTTTAATTTCAACAGTGCAATACAAATTTGGGCTCCTCCTTTTTCACTTCCTGTGCTACTTCCATGACTTGAGAAAGCAGCCCGTAGCAGTCCCTGTGCTTCCGATCTGCCCGGACCCACCCCTCCCTGTGCCAAGGCAGGGAGCTGCAGCCCAGTCACCCCGTGGGGCGGCAGGCTCTATACCCCAAAGCCCTGGCTGATCCCTGGCACCCACCTCAGCCCCATGGGGGAGCCAGAGAAGCAGGGATAGCAGGCAAGGTCACCCACTCTTACCCAGTGTCCACAAACAGCTGAGCCAGATGACATCTAAAATATTTGCCCATTATGACCTTTCGGAAGAGCCCTGTGATGCCAGGGTGGGGCCTAGCCAGCACCCCCGTTCCCGCTCCCTGCGCCCAGGTATGTCACATTGTGGCATGTTGTCACATGTCTCCCGTGATACTTCCAGCCCCGGGTCCAAGGTCACCCCAAAGAGACAGGTCTTCACTTCCGGGCTCTCTTCACCCCCACCCAGGCCTGCCCCTCACCTTTTCCGCATCCTTGTTGCTGAGGATCTGGGGGCAGTAGCGGTTCAGCTGCAGGATGATCCTGTCCACCTGCTGCTCGCTCAGGTGCCCAGGGCTCAGCAGGAAAGGCGTGTCCTGCACCAGCCGGTCACAGTACGTCTGCTCTGAAACAGGCAGAGGAGAGCAGGGGGGCCTCAGTCAGCGGGCCCCAGGCCAGGGAGGCACACCGCTGTAAGCACAGGGACAGCTGCTGGCCCCCAGCCTGCATGGGCCTCACGCACAGCCCAGAGCCCTCCATGTCCTGCCGACCCCTTGGCCTGAAGATGGGGTGGTGGGTGCAGTGAGAACTGTCCAGAGTGCGGGACAGAGCCTCTGCCCCTCTCTTCTATGAAATAAACTCAGGGGCTAAGAGTCTGCTGTTCACGGCCCCCACAAAGCCCGCGGGAGATACCCAGGCCTGGGAAGGGCACAGGCAGCCTGGGCAAGGCCCGACCACGGCTTCCACAGGCACCATGTCCCGGGGCCAGAGCGCGGGCTCGGGGGCTGTGGTGGCAGGGCCGCAGGACCATGAGTCGCAGGAAGACAGCATGGCCCTCAGCCTGTCTGCAGCAGACCGTGTGCCTGCCCGGGTGCTAGGGAAGGCTTCTTCTTGTCTTTCTCTCAGAATCACCATTACAACATCGTCGCTGCACCTTCTTCCCATTAAGAACATCCTTTACAATGACAAGCCTTTAAAGATGAAGGGTGGGGTAAAGGCTGGCAGGTGGGGGCACAGGGTCTCCAAGGGAGGATGCTGAGTCCCTGAGCACCAGCTGCCTGAACAGATGCAGCGCCTTACTTACCTACCTGTGCCAGCTTGTCCCGTTTCCCGGTGGACACAGGGGCAGGGGGGGCGGGCAGAGCTGTATAGGAGAAGAGTTTTTGTATGTGATTGGAGTTAAGTTGGTATCAATTCAAATTAGATAGTTATAAGTTTAGGAGAGTATGTATGATCTCATGGTAACCACAAAGAAAATTGCCACACTATATTGTTACTGCAAAAAAACAACTAAACACAAAAGAAGGCAGTAGTGGAAGAACTGAAGAACGAAAAAGCTACAAGACATACAGAAAAGAAATAGCAAAGGCAGAAACAAGTTATTTCTATCAGTAATTGCTTTACATCTAAATAAATTAAATTGTCCAATCAAAGGCAGAGACTGGCAAAATTTATCTGTGATGTTATAATTTATAAGAAATATATATTTGGTCTTTGTCCCGCTTCCTGGCACACAGCTCCTGAAACCCTGGGAATTTCTCTTTTTTTAATCATCACCCAAGACTGCATCACCCTCAGCCTGTCTACAGCAGACCGTGTGCCTGCCCAGGGTGCGGGATATTTTCCCCACTGATTTCTAGAGGGAGTGGAAGGCAGGGAGGAGGGGGGGTGGGCGGGGAGAGAAACATAGACATGAGAGAGACACATGGATTGGTTGCCTCTGGGGCTGGAGAACCTGCAACCGCAGTGCGTGCCCCTGACCAAACCCATGACCCTGAGCAAACCGTCCAGGGCAGAAATGTCTCACATATATAAACAGCACTCCACCACACAGTAACAATATACATTCTCCTCAGTGCACATGGAACATTCTCCAAGGTAGGCGTCAAAACAAGTTTGGCCACAAAACAAGTCTTAATTGATTTAAAAATATTGAAATTATACAAAGGATCTTTTCTGGAATAAAGCTAGAAATCAACAGTAGAAGGAACACTGAAAAATTCACAAGTATTGAAAATTAAGCCGAAACCGGTTTGGCTCAGTGGATAGAGCGTCGGCCTGCGGACTGAAAGGTCCCAGGTTCGATTCCGGTCAAGGGCATGTACCTGGGTTGCGGGCACATCCCCAGTGGGAGATGTGCAGGAGGCAGCTGGTCGATGTTTCTCTCTCATCGATGTTTCTAACTCTCTATCTCCCTTCCTCTCTGTAAAAAATCAATAAAATATATTTTAAAAAAAAAAAAAAGAAAATTAAATAACCAACAGATCAAAGAAGTCACAAGGGAAAATAGAAAATACCTTGAAACAAATGAAAAAACCCCACAGCATATCAAAACTTAAGGGATGCAGTGAAAGCAGTGCTGAGAGGGGAATTTATAGAAAAAATATCTTAACTCAATAACCTAATGCTTCAAGGAACTAGAAAAAGAGCACACTAAACCCAAAGAGGCAGGAGGAAGGAAATAATAAAGATTGGAGTGCAGCCAGCTGGTGTGGCTCAGTTGGTTGAGCACCGACCTATGAACCAAGAGGTCACAGTTCGATTCCAGTCAGGGTGCATACCTGGTTTCAGACTTGATCCCCAGTAGGGGGTGTGCAGGAGGTAGCCAATCAATGATTCTCTCTCGTGATGTTTCTCTCTCTCTCTCCCTCTCCCTTCCTCTCTCTGAAATCAATAAAAACATATTTAAAAAAAATATTAGAGTGCGGGTAAATGAAATAGAGAAAAAAACAGTAAAAAATTCAACAACACCATAAGTTGGTTCATTGAAAAAATCAACAAAACCTTTAGCCAAACTAACAACAACAACAAAAAAGACTCAAATTACTAATATCAGAATTTAAAGTTGGGATACTACTACCAATTTTACAGGGGCGGTGGGGGGAGGCTTATAAGAGAGCACTATAAACATTTGAATGGCAACAAATTGGACAACCTAGATGAAATGAACAAATTCCTAAAAGCACACAAACTACCAAAGCTGACTCATGAAGAAATAGAAAATCTGAATAGATGTATAACTAGTAATAGACTAAATCAGTAATCAAAATTGTTCCAGCAAGTAAAAGCCCAGGACCAGACAGCTTCACTGGTGAATTCTACCAACATTTGAAGAACTACCACCAATCCCTCTCAAGCTCTTCCAAACAACTGGAGAGGAGGGAACACTCCATAACTCACTCTTTGAGTCCAACATTGCTTTGATACCAAAGCCAGGCAAAGACACTACAAGAAAGCTATAGACCAATATTGCTTATGAATACTGATGTAAAATCCACAACAAAATACTAGCAAATTGAATTCAGCAGCATATTATAAGAATTTATTCCAGGCCCGGTGGCATGGCTCGGTGGTTGAGCGTCAACCTATGAACCAGAAGGTCATGATTTGATTCCTGGTCAGGCAATGTGCCTAGGTTGTGGGCTCCATCCCCAGGAGGGGGCATGCAGAGGGCAGCCAATCAATGATTCTCTCTCATCATTGATGTTTCTATATCTCTCTCCCTCTCCCATCCTCTCTGAAATCAATAACAATACATATATTTGGGGGGAAAAAAGAATTTATTCCAAGAATGCAAGGATGGTTCAACATATGAAAAACATTACTATAATAGATCAGATTAATAGAAGAAAAACAAAAGATCACCTCAAGTGATGCAAAAAACAATTTGACAAAATTTAATACACTTTCTTGATTTAAAAAAACCAATACATTAGAAATAGAAGTTTCTCAACATAATGAAGGTCATATAGGAAAAGTCTACAGCAAACATCATATTCAATAGTGAAAGACTAAAGCTTTTCCTCTAAGATAAGAAATAAGACAAGGATACCCACTCTCACTATTTTTTATTCAACATAGTACTAGAAGTCCTCATCAGAGCAATTAGGCAAGAAAAGTGGGGGGAAAGGCATTCATTTGGAAAGGAAGAAGTAAAATTATCTCTGTTTGCAGATGACATGATCTTATATATAGAAAACCCCAATGTTTTTTTTAAAAAAAGACACCTGTTAGAACTAATATATTCATAGCAAAGTTGCAAGATACAAAATCAACACACACAAAACCATTTGCTTTTTTATACACTAACAGTGAAAAATAAAAAAACACAATTCCATTTATAGTAGCATCAAAAAGAATAAAATACTAAGGAGTAAGTTTAACCAATGAGGTGAAAGACTGGTACACTGAAAACTACAAAAAGAATTGCTGAATGAGTGAAATAAGACACAAATAAATGAAAAGATATCCCATGTTCATAGATTGGAAGACTTAATATTGTGAAGATGACGATACTACCCAAAGTGATCTGCAAATCCAATATAATCCCAATCTAAATCCCAATGATGATTTTTGTGGAAACAGACAAAGCATCCTAGAATTCATATATCAAGGAACCCTCATAGCAAAAACAATCCTAAAAAATAACAAAGTTGGAGGACTCACACTTCCTAATTTCAAAATATACTTAAAAGCTACAAGAGTCAAAACAATGTGGTGGTGGCATAAAGACAGACATATAGACCAATGGACTAGAATAAAGAGTCCAGAAATAAATAGTATTTTGAGTGGAAAAAACAGAGAGTGAAAAAGATAACCCACAGAATGAGAGGAAATATCTGTGAAGCATATATCTAATAAGGGAATAATATTCAGAACATATAAAGAACTTCTAAAACCCAACAACAAAAAACACAAACAATACAATTTAAAAATGGGCATAGTATTTGAATAGGAATTTCTCCAAAGATATACAAGAGGCTACTAAGCACATGAAAAGTTGCTCATATCATTAGTCATTAGGAAAATGCAAATCAAACCACAATGAAATATCAGTTCATACTTATTAGGGTGAACTATCCTTACATTCTCCTTTAATGTGCTGCTGAATTCAGTTTGATATATATACATGGAGAAAGAAGATGTAAAAATTGGAATTCTCATACATTGCTGGTGGGCATGTAAAATGGTGCAGCCACTGTGGAAAAAGAGTAGGATAGTTCCTCAAAAAGCTAAACATAGAGTTGTCATATAATTGAGCAATTCCACTTCTAGGTATATACTAAAAAGAATTTAGCCCTGGCCAGGTAGCTCAGTTGGTTAGAGTGCCAACTCGATACACCAAGGTTGCAGGTCTGATCCCTAATCAGGCACATACAAGTGTCAACCAATGATTACATAAATAAGTGGAACAACCAACTGATGTTTCTCTCTTTCCCTCTCCCTTCCTCTCTCTAAAATCAACAAATAAATAAAAAGGAAAAAAAGAATTAAAAGCAGAAAACTCAAACAGATACTTGAACAAACATCAATGTTCAGAGTAGCGTTATTCACAATAGCCAAAAGGTGAAGCAACTGATGGATGAGTGAGTAAACAGAACGTGGTCTGTATAATTCAGCCTTAAGAAGGAAGGAGATGCTGACGCATCTATGGGTGGACACTGAAAACATTATGCTAAGTTTAAATAAGTCAGACACAGAAGGGCAAACATTGTGTGACTCCATGGATATGATATATCCAGAACAGGCAAATTCTAGAAAGAGAAAGTAACATCAGGAGCTGGGGCATGGAAGAAAGGGGCGTTATTGTTTATTGGGGATAGAGTTTCTGTTTGATAAAAAAGTTCTAGAAATGGATAGTGGTGATGGTTTCACAACATTGTGAATGTATTTAATGCCACCGAAATACTGTTAAAGTGGTACAACCAAAAAAAAAAAGTGAATGGATATTTAAACTGTGGTTTATCCATACAATGAGATATAATTCAGTGATAAAAATACCTATGCAGTCATGAAAAGATAGGGAGGAAACAAATGCATATTTCTAAAAGTGAAGGACGCTAATGTGAAAAGACTACACACTGCATGATTCCAACAGAAAATGCAAAACTATGGAGACAGTAAAAAGATCAGTGGTTGCCAGAGGTTAGGGAACAGGAGGGGCGAATGGATGGAGCAAAGGTTTTTAGGGCAGTGACACTACTCGTATGACAATAATGGTGAATACAGGACATCTTACACTTTTCCAAACTCGTCGAATGTACAACACAAGGAGTGAACCATAACGTAAACTATAGTTAGTACTAATCTATGAAATTGGTTTATCAAGTGCCAAAAATGCACATACTAATGCAAGATGTCAACAGTCCTGGGAACCGAAGTGGGGGTGGGGCGGATCCTCTGTACTATTTGCTCAATGTTCTACAAACTAAAATTGCTCTAAAATAAAACCTCGTAAATAAAAAGAAACCCTAGCTGCTAATCCCACTGCTGAATTTTAAAGCAAGCAGATGCCCCTGAGGTGGGGCTGCCTGGGAAGGGGCACAGGGACACGATGGAGGATGGAGATGTTCTGGCTGACTGGGCCTGCACGGTCGTTCCATGGTGCATACACTTGTCCAAACTTACCTAATTATTCACTAAAATGACTCATTTACTTGTAAGAAATTTATACTCAGTAAAGGTGACTTTTAAAATGGGGTCATCATGTGGGAACACGTGGGTCTCCTCCCCAATTTCCTCTGTGGGGCTGACTAAACAGACCATTTGTCTTCCTCATCTCGCCCTCCCCATGCCCGCTCACACTAGAGTCTTTACCCTAGAAAACAAATCTCTAACTTCTAAATTCTCCCAGCCCCTGGAATCTACCTGGAATACAGACTCGTCAGCAGCCCCACCACAGTGAGCGAGCTGCACGCAGGATGCCCAGGGACCTGCCACGGCCACCCGGCTTCGGCACTCTGATTACTCCTTCGTTAAGGGCCCCAGCCAGCTGTGCCCCACAGCTGGGCATTCCATGGAACAGGTCATCTGCATCCTTGGGTCAGTGCAAGCACAACCCCCCTTCCCCTGATTTCAGATAGAGAAACTGAGGCACAGCAAGTACAACTCAGCCAGCTAGGGAGTGATGGATCAAGGTGGACCCAGGCACTGTCGGGGCCACCTCTTGACATCCAGAATCTCTGCCCCATTAACTGACAGACTAATGGACGGTGCACTTAGCTGCGTCATGTCTGCCCCTGACCAGGCCCACGAGGGCAGGCCCAAGGCCGTCCTGTCCGGCATGTGCATCTGTGCCCGCGGCCGGCACACAGTAGGCAGTCACTAGAACTCTGGAATGAATGGACGGAGGTGGGCGTACCTAGGCCAGCACCCTGCAGCAGCTCCTCCAGCCCTGCGGGCCAACAGCCAGGCGGGGCTCCTACTGCCCCAGCTGTAACCACCTGGCACAGTGCCACTGCCCGTGGGATGAGGCTCCAGGCTCTGCTGCACCCTGTGGTTGCTGTACACTGCACGCACACCACACCCAGGCGGCACTCGGAGGCACGAAAAGGCACCGGAAAAGGAAACCACTTTGGTCTAGGTCCTGATACACAGTCCCAGGTGGTTTTTACAGGATAGAGGAAGAAAAATGCTCTGGCACAAAACCCACCAGGATTTTGCCAGCTCCCTCTGCCAAGCCCCACCTCCACGCCCAGCTGGCGCTAGGACTACAGACTCATTACACCCGCCGGCACTAGTGGCCTGGTCGGAGCCGGCCCCACTGCTCTCACCTGGCGCCCAGCCCCCAGAGCCTTCCCACATGGCTGCCCCAGCTGCACCACACTGCCAGGAGCCCTGCCCCAGGCAAGAACACTATCCCAGTGGTTTCCACCTGGCTAATGCTCAGCCCACTGTCCCTCCCCACCCCTCCACCCCCAGGCCTTGCCCCATGCACTTCAGATGCTTGGGCTTCAGCCTCCCGTCCTGAATGGAATCTCCCAGGATTCCCTCCTGTCTGAGTCGGACCTGGCCTTGGGCACGAAAGAGCTGAGCTAAGATTGCTCTCTCTCTAGCACACCACAAGGCAGGGACTGATTCCACAGCCACAGTAACATCTGCAGCCACAAGTAAAAAGGGTTCAGAGGAATGACAGGGGAGGAGCAGGCGACAGCTGGGTCCCTTCTGGCCTAGACTGGGACCTGGTGTCCCGGAAGTCACCAGGTTCCAGCCCATGAAATCCTGTGTGTGCAGGATCCATTCTGAGACTCCACTGAGTTCTGGGGGGGAAGGACAGGGCCTTCTGGGCCTACCTGACCCCCTGGTGTACCACCCAGGTGACTTCTGTCCCATGAGGCAGAAGAGTGGGTCCCTCAGGGATGAGGTATGACTTCTGGGAGCCCCCACAGTCCCTGACCACTCTGCATGGGTCTGCAATGGCCCATCACTCGGGGCTTCTCCAACTGGGGAGGGTCCACAGAGCAGTGTGGCCCTACGGCTAGGTCAGGAGTGCGCTGAGAGCTCCAGTTCATAGAGGGGCGGGGGGGGGGGGTAGTGCTGGAGGCTTAGCCCCCCATTTCCCCAGCCTGCCCCTGTGCCAGCTGTGCAGTGCAGGGGTGCCAGAGTCCCTGGGTGCCACACACAGCCCAAGCGCGCAGCGCCTGCGGCCCAGGTCAGGAGGCTGGCAGGACAGTGTCTGTTACTCCCCCTGCAAACACAGCAGGACCCAGCACTTCACCTCCCCCTCGGTCAGGGGCATCCTCACTCAGCACCGCCCGGCCACAGGTGAGCATCGGCCTGGGTCCACCCAGGGCCCTCCAGGGCCTGACCACGCCCTCGGCCCCAGTCGTCCGGCCGAGAGAGAAGGCGGTCACCGGCACGCGGTCGCGGTCACGGACAAGGTCACTGGGGCAAGGAGTGAGGAGCGGCCCCCAGGGCGACGTGGGGCAGCCGGGCCCTGGAGACCCCCGGGGGCGCGTGCCGTCCCGGGATTGCAGGCACGGCCGCAGCCCACGCTCACCTGTCATGCTGGCCGCACAGGTGCCCCCGGCGGGCACCGACCTGTCCCCCTGCAGCCGCCCGTCTTCCCCCGGCCGCCGCGGCCCGCTAGCCCCCGCTGACCTCCGCCCACCGCCCGAGGCGGCCCGCCCCTTCCCGGAAGGCCCCGCCCCCAGCGTCGCGACGTCGCTCGCACAACCCTAACCCCGCCCTCATGGAGGCCCCGCATTCCCGTTAGGCCGCGCCCCTGATCCCCTAAGCTCCGCCCCTCCCAGCCTTAGCCGCTAAGAGGCCGCCGGAGCCCTTAGCTCCGCCCCCAACTGAACAGGGCGGTCCCGGGCCGCGTCCCCACCCAAAGCGCCAAACCCAGCTCTTCTTAGCCCTGCCCTTCCTTCTAAGCCCCGCCCCCGGCGACGACGTCACCGCCCAAGCCCTGAAGCCGGCCCCACTGAGCCCCGCCCCCACGGGCCTGGGCTCCCGCACCCGCCTCTCACGGAGCCCCGCCCTCGCCAGCCTGAGGCCTCCGGGAACGGGAGCCTCAGCCCCGCCCGCCGGGCACGGCCTTCTCAGAGGCCCTTTGCCCCGCCCCTTACTCTAGCCACGCCCCCAGCCCGAGGCAGCCTCTGTGAGAGCCCCGGCGCGCCTTCCTGGCCCCGCCGTGCCCTCCTATTGGCTCCCTCCCTGGATTGGTCCCGCCCCCCTACCTGCTTGGCTGCCTGTGGGATTTCTGCTGAGGGCACATGCCCAGGTTGTAAGCTCATGGCAGTAGGGACTTGCAGGAGGTAGCTGATGGATGTTACTCTCTCACCTCATTCTTTTTCTCCTTCTCTCTCCCTTTCTCTCTAAAAATCAATTTAAACCAATCTTTTTTTAAAACTGAGGCTATGAGAGAGGAAGTGACTTACGGTCATGTAGAAGGTCAGGTCACGGGGGTACAAACTGGAAGCAAAAGGTCGGGGAACGTCTAGTGCCCTAAAGGGATCAGCCAAAGAGGACAGTGCCTGCACAGTGACCACGCCCTGATCCAAGATAGAAGTTGGACTCAAGGGTGTGGCTTGAGTGGGATACTCCCCTCTCTGGGGCCCCCATCTGCAAAAGGGGGCCACGCGTCTATCAGTGTGACCCTGACTAGGAGGTCATTTAAGTTGCGTGAACCTCAATTTTCCAGTCTGTAAAATGGGTGACCTTGGACAAATACCTCCTTCCCCAGAGTCCACTCCCTTTCTGTCACAGGCCTGGCCTTTCCAGCTCTGGTGCCCACTCCAGGAGGCTTCCAGGCCCACAGAATGCGAATGCACAGGGCTCCCACCACAAAATGGAGAGCTGTGGCGGGAAGGGAAAGCAGGGCCTCCCAGCAGCCATTTGGTTTTATACCTGGTTCCTTCTCTGCCTGTGCTGGCTGCTCCCCCATTAGCATGCCCTCATCTGAGCTGCTGGGGCTGGACTTAGAGTGGGGGCCCAAGCTCAGTATTTACTTCTTGGACAGCACAGGATGCTCAGGTTCCCAAGTCCATGTGCCCCCTTCCATGTCTGTGCCTCAGTTGTCCTCTGTAAAACAGGACTGGAACTGACCATCAAAGGTTTGTGCAGTTGGGGTATCCAGAGAATGGGTGCAGTTATCTCCTGGACACCCCAAGCCCTGGGGCCAAGTCGTGGTGGTCACTACCTGGGAGCCACCACTCTCCAAAACTGAGGGCGCACCTGGCCCGGCTCCAGGAAAGGCCCAGCCTGAGCCTGCTCTCCCTGGAAGGCCCTACACCGTCCTTGCAGGGACTTCTGGAGAGTCTTCTTGAGCACAGTAGAACCCAGCCTGGACCCTGTTAGCCCATATCTGTCACCCTGTGTCATGGCTCCTAGCATTTACCATTTAGTTCATTCATTTCACCTAGAACAATGGTCCTTTTTCTGCCAAGGGCCCTTTGGATATTTATAGCATCTTTCGTGGGCCATACAAAATTATCAACTTAAAAATTAGCCTGCTATATTTGGTCAAACATTTACTGAAATCACCCTGGTGTGATGGCTGGAACTGCTTCTCTTTGGTGAGGCATGTGATGTTAGCTGGTGTTGATGATATTGCTACTTGCAACTGCTTTTCCAGGTTTGCGTCTGTCAGTCTAGAATGCAGTGGACTCTGCGATGGTAAGTTTTGGAAAGAACTGCTTGCACGGATTAAAAATGGCAGCAGTGTAAGTGGACGCTACACAGACACACTCCCAGGACCAAACTGAAATTAAAATACAAAAAAACCCCCAAACACATCCTGAATAATCAACTGAAGACCAGCTGGAGAGAACCCTGATAAACAAGGAAAGTGGAGCACACAGAGACTGGGAGGAAGGGCGGAGGAGCGAAAGGGCTGGCCGGGCGCCCACAGACATATTAAAAAGGTCATATATGATGACCATGCAGGATTTATTCCAGGGATGCAAGGCTGGTACAATATTCACAAATAAATAAATGTGATACATCACATAAACAAAATGGGAAAAAGTCACATGATCATAGCAATAGATACAGAAACAGCATTTGATAAAATTCAGCACCCATTTTTTGATTAAAACTCTCAGAAGTGTGGGAATAGAGGGATCATACCTCAACATAATAAAGGCCTGAAAGCTAACCTTATACTCAATGGGCAAAAATTAAAAATGTTTCCCTTAAGAATAAGAACAAGACCACTCTTATTCAACATAGTACTGAAAGTCCTAGCCACAGCAATCAGACAAGAAGAAATAAAAGGCGTCCAAATTAGAAAGAAGGAAGTAAAACTCTCATTATTCGCAGATGACATGATATTGTACATAGAGCCCTAACTGGTTTGGCTCAGCGGATAGAGCGTCAGCCTGCGGACTCAAGGGTCCCAGGTTTGATTCCGGTCAAGGGCATGTATCTTGGTTGTGGGCACATCCCCAGTGGGGAGTGTGCAGGAGGCAGCTGATCGATGTTTCTCTCTCATCGATGTTTCTAACTCTCTATCCCTCTCCCTTCCTCTCTGTAAAAAATCAATAAAATATATTTTAAAAAATAAATAAATAAAAGATATTGTACATAGAAAACCCTAACTACTACATTTAATAAATTAATTTGGCAATGTAGGAGAATACAAAATTAACACCCAAAACATCAATGGCTTTTTTATACATCAGTAATGAATTATCACAAAGGGAAACTAAACAAACAATCCCATTTACCACTGCAACAACAAAAAAATTATGATACTTAGGAATAAATTTAACCAAGGAGGTAAAAGACTTGCACTCAGAAAACTACAGGACATTGAAAAAAGAGATAGAGGAAGATATAAACAAGTGCGAAAATATACCACAGATTCATGGATTAGTAGAATTAACATCATTAATATGTCCATACTACCCAAAGTAACCTATAGATTCAATGCAATCCCTATTAAACTACCAATGGCATATTTCACAGATCTAGAACAAATACTCCAAAAATTTATAGGGAACCAAGAAAGACCCCGAAAAACTGAAGCGACCTTGAAAAAGAAGATCAAAGTGGGAGGGATCACAATACCAGATATCAAGTTATACTACAAAGCCACTGTACTCAAAACAGCCTGGTACTGGCACAAGAACAGACATAGAGCCCAATGGAACAGAACAGAGAACCCAGAAATCGACCCAAGCCATTATGCTCAATTAATATCTGACAAAGGCCCTAACCGGTTTGGCTCAGTGGATAGAGCGTCGGCCTGCGGACTCAAGGGTCCCAGGTTCGATTCCAGTCAAGGGTATGTACCTTGGTTGCGGGCACATCCCCAGTAGAGGGTATGTAGGAGGCAGCTGATGGATGATTCTCTCTCATCGATGTTTCTGACTCTCTATCCCTCTCCCTTCCTCTCTGTAAAAAACCAATAAAATATATTTAAAAAAATATCTGACAAAGGAGGCAAGAGCATACAATGGAGTCAAGACAGTATCTTCAATAAATGGTGTTGGGAATAATTGGACAGATACATGCAAAAAAAAACGAAACTAGACCATCAACTTACACCATACACAAAATAAACTCAAAATGGATTAAAGTCTTAAATGTAAGTAGTGAAACTGTAAAAATTCCAGAAGAAACCACAGGCAGCAAAATCTCAGGCAGCTCTCATAGCAATACGTTTACAGATACATCTCCTAAGCCAGGGCAAAGGAAACTAAGGAGAAAATAAACAAATGGGACTACATCGAAATAAAAACTTCTTTTTTTTTATTAAATCTTTATTGTTCAGATTACATTTGTTCCTCTTTTCCCCCCCCATAACTCCCCTCCTTCCAGTTTCCGCCCCACCCTCCGCCCTCACTCCCCACCCACTGTCCTCATCCATAGGTGCACGATTTTTGTCCATTCTCTTCCCGCATCTCCCATTCCCCTTTCCCCCCCAAGAATAGTCAGTCCATTCCCTTCCTATGTCCCTGATTCATTATAATCACCAGTTCATTCTGTACATCAGATTATTTATTCACTTGATTCTTAGATTCACTTGTTGATAGATGCATGTTTGTTGTTCACTATTTGAATCTTTACCTTTTTCTTCTTCCTCTTCTTAAAGGATACCTTTCAGCATTTCGTATAATACTGGTTTAGTGGTGATGAACTCCTTTAGCTTTTCCATATCTGTGAAGCTCTTTATCTGACCTTCAATTCTGAATGATAGCTTTGCTGGATAAAGTAATCTTGGTTGTAGGTTCTTGGTATTCAGTACTTTGAATATTTCTTGCCATTCCCTTCTGGCCTGCAAAGTTTCTGTTGAGAAATCAGCTGACAGTCGTATGGGTACTCCCTTGTAGGTAACTGATTTTCTTTCTCTTGCTGCTTTTAGGATTCTCTCTTTGTCTTTTGCTCTTGGCATTTTAATTATGATGTATCTTGGTGTGGTCCTCTTTGGGTTCCTTTTGTTTGGGGTTCTCTGCGCTTCCTGGACTTGGAAGTCTATTCCTTTCACCAGGTAGGGGAAGTTTTCTGTCATTATTTCTTCAAATAGGTTTTCAATATCCTGCTCTCTCTCATCTTCTGGCACCCCTATAATTCGGATGTTGGTACGCTTGAAGCTGTCCCAGAGGCTCCTTACACTATCTTCGTATTTTGGGATTCTTTTTTCATTTTGCTTTTCCAGTTGGGTGTTTTTTGCTTCTTCGCATTTCAAATCTTTGGCTTGATTCTTGTGCTCCTCTGGTCTGCTATTGGGTATAATATTCTTTATTTCAGTACGTGTATGCTTAATTTCTAGTTTCTTTATCGTAGCATCGAGGGTCTCATTAGTTTTCGTGAGGCTCTCCTCAAGTTTATTGCAAGCCCTCAAAATTGCGTTTTTTAGCTCTATATCCTCCATTTCTGTCATGTTTTTTTGTCTTCGCATTTTTTATGCTTTCTTGGTGCACCCCCTTGTGGTCTTTGTGCGCAGTCTTGTTCTAGTTAAGCCTTGATTGTTGTAGTTAATACTAGAGGAATTTGACCACCAGGCCGACTGGCTGTGGGAATCAGCTGTGGGAAAACTTCTGTCCTCTGGGGAGGTGCTAATCTAGCCTTTGCCTGAGGCGATCCGGCAAATGGCTCTGCGCAGGGCTTGGGCGGGGCGGGTCGCAGGGGATCAACAGGGCGGGCGGAGGGAGCAGTTATGGCTGCTCTCAGTCTGTCCCCAGGGGCTCTGCCTCTCTGTCCCAGCAACCGCTGCAAACCTCGGAGGGACCGTAGCCAGACAGTCCTGCTTCTCCCGTTTGAGTCTGGGTCCCTAGAGACTCGCCCGGATCTGGAGCTCAGAGTCTGAGACTCCCTCCTGATTGAAAACGACAACCGCGCCATCAGCCACCAGCCCGCTTTGCGCGCGCACCTCCGTACCTTTAAATTTTCCACACTGCGCCTCCTCTGAGCCTCGGAATGCTGTTGTCTTTCCTTCTAGTTGAAGAGTCTCTCCTCAGCCAGCCTTCCTGTGGTTCTGGGTGATGTCTGTTCCGTCTTTTAGTTGTATTTTTGAAGTGGTTGTTTGCGGCAGCAGTCTCCGGTGTTTACCTATGCCGCCATCTTGGTGGTCTCCCGAAATAAAAACTTCTGCACAGCAAAAGAAACCATCAACAAAATGAAAAGGGAGCCCACTGTATGGGAAAACATATTTGACAATGATACATCTGATAAAGGGTTAATTTCCAAAATATACAAGGAACTCATACAACTTAACAAAAGGAAGACAAACAATCCAATTGAAAAATGGGCAAATGATCTAAGTAGACACTTCTCCAAAGTGGACATACAGATGGCCAATAAGCATATGAAAAAACTAGAGCCCCGGTGCACAGGTAGGGTCCCTAGGCCTGGCCAGCGATCAGGGCAGACCGGGGCCTTCCTTCCAGCTGCTGGCCGGGGCCTTCATTCGTTCTGCACTGCCCCCTGGTGGTCAGTGCACATCATAGCTAGCAATCGAACTCCTGCTTGCGGGCCCTGCACCCCGCTGCCTCAGTCGCCTCCCTCTGCAGGGCCACTGGTGGGGCGATCAGGGTTCCCCTGCTGGCACCCGCCTTGGTTGACCTGGGGCCTTCAGGCTGGGAGCAGCTCCTGCATTGAGCATCTGCCCCCTGGTGGTCAGCACACGTCATAGCAACCGGTCGTTCCTGCCATTTGGTTGATTTGCATATTAGGGTTTTATTATATAGGATGCTCAGAATCACTGATCATCAGAGAGATGCAAATTAAAATGACAATGTGGTATCACCTCACACCTGTCAAAATGGCTACCATCAACAAATGACAAGTGCTGGCGAGGATGTGAAGAAAAGGGAACCCTAGTAAACTGCTGGTGGGAATGCAGACTGGTGCAGCCAGTTTGGCTCAGTGGATAGAGTGTTGGCCTGGGGACTGAGGGTTCTGGGTTTGATTCCGGTCAAGGACACATGCCTAGGTTGCCAGCTTGATTGCCAGTAGGGGGCGTGCAGGAGGCGACCAATTAATGATTCTCTCTCATCATTGATGTTTCTATCTCTGTCTCCCTCTCCCTTCCTTTCTAAAAGCAATAAAAATATATCTTTTAAAAAATACTTGTCAAATGTTTAGTCTCCCTGCTGCTGAACTTGAAAAAAAAGAAAGAAAGAAAGAAAGAAAGAAAGAAAGAAAGAAAGAAAGATTCATCAAAAAATTAAAAATGGAACTGCTGTTTGACCCAGCGATTCCACTCCTAGGAATATATCCTAAGAAACCTGAAGCACCAATCAGAAAGAATGTATGCACCCCTGTGTTTATAGCAGCACAATTCACAATAGCTAAGATCTGGGAATAGCCTGAGTGCCCATCAGCAGACGAGTGGATAAAAGCTGTGGTACATTTACACCATGGAATACTATGCAGCTGTAACAAAGCAGGATCTCTTACCCTTTGAGACAGCATGGAGGGACCTGGGGAGTATCATGCTAAGTGAAATAAGCCAGAGAAAGACAAGTATCACATGATCTCACTCACATGTGGACTCTAATGAACAAAATAAACTGATGAACTAAATAGATCCAGAGACAAGGAAGCATCAAACAGACTGAGGAATCTGTTCGATGGAAAGGCAGGGCAGGGTGGGTGGGTGGGTGGGAAGTGATCAACCAAAGAACTTGTATACATATATGCATATGCCATAGACACAGACAAAACAGGGTGGTGAAGGCCTGGGACGGGGTGAGGGTGGGCTAGCAGGGGTCAATGGGGGCAGAGGAGCACATAGGCAATGCTTTCAACAATAAAGAGTTAATTTTAAAAAGGAAAGAACTCACAGCAGGAAGTTGGGGACACAGATGCATATGTCAATGCATGTCTCCTCAAAGTGGGAAGCGCATTGTTGCTGAGGCCACGTTTGTAGCACTCAAGCAGCTCCTCATCGCTCTGCAGCTGAGTGATTCGTGTTGTAGGCACACCAAGGGCTCCACGCTGAATGGCTGGCAAAGATGCTCAGTTCTATCGGTTTACTCTCCACTCCTGAATCTTCCCTAAAGGCCTCCGCGAGTCCCCACAGTCCCCAGCATTCTCCTGTCCTAGAGGCCTGTCCTTCCAGAGTGACAAGCGCCAACCTATTCCTCTCGAGCTGCCCTGTGCTCAGCCTCAGTCCAGCCTCACTGGTTTCGCGGTGACAGCAGGGATCCGAGAAGCCGGCTGGGCCCTGCAGCCTGACACGGCTCCGGCTCCGAGAGGCCACCGCGCACTAGACCCACAGCCCTGACCGGTTTCCCTTCTGCTCCGCGAACTGCGCGGCTCCCCCGGCTCCCCCGCAGTTCACAAACCCTCAGGAGCACGCACTGCACCTGGTGAACAGGGTCACCGTACTCAGTCAAGGTCGTTCAGTGACTCCTTCCTTGCACTGGCGGCTGTTAAACCCTCTGCTTTTGGCAGAGTCTAGGCATGACACCACTGCTGTCACCCGCTGTTGGCACAACTGTGCACAGAGGCTTCTGGCGTGTGACGCGGTGGCCCACAATGAACCCACTCCGATCCCGCCGAGACCTTTCAGTTCCTTCTTGACAAATGCAAGTGACCCTTTTTGCGCGGCAACCATGGCTGGAGCTCCATCTATAAAGGCCACTTAACTTTTCAAATGTTAGCTCAAATTTTCGTCAACCAAGTCTCTCAAACAAGCCCTCACCTCTTGCCCATGCGTGGCTGCCAGGGCCAGCGGCTCCGTTCGCCTGTCACACTCCGCCGTTATCCCAGGAAGGACAACCGCCCGCTGGGCAGCATTTGCTACGCCCCTGGAGTTGCCAGGGAGCAATGGGAACCCTCCTGCAGAACCCTCCAGTGCTTTCAACACCGCGCCAGCCAGTGACCCGAGGGAGGCAGTTCCCCCACTCTTGGAAAGATCGACACTGCACCAACTTTCCTTTTCTTTGTAGCCACCATTGGTAGGGTGTCAGACCATGCAAGTTTCCATAACTATCCAGTGTGTGTGTGTCGCCAGTGACACGATTATTTTGCTTTGATAACTGTACTTTATAAAAAATCCTCACCCGAGGATATTCTCTCCATTGATTTCTAGAAAGAGTGGAAGGGAGGGAGGAGGGGGAGAGAGAGAAACATGGATGTGAGAGAAACACCGATTTGGTTGCCACCTCATGCACCCCTACTGGGGTTGGGGAACCTGCAACTTAGGTATGTGCCCTTGATGGGGAATCGAACGCGTGACCCTTCGGTCTGCAGGCCAACACCCTAACCACTGAGTCAAACCAGCCAGGGTTCTAATCCTGCATTTTGCATTTGAAACATATCCAACATTCGTGTTGATAAGGGTTAGCTAGCTAGCTTAATTAGGCTGACAGGAGAGGGGTCCAGGGAGGATGGAAACATTGCTGGCCTGAGCAATTAAAGCAGTCATAAACCAAGGACAGCAGTACCTCTGGCCTGAGCAATTAAGCATCCATAAGGCAGATCAAAAGCAGCCCTGATATGAGCAGCTGGGAGAGCCACAAGGGGTAATAAAACATCTCTGGCCAGGACAACTGAGAGAGAGCCATAAGGAAGGTCAAAAGCAACTCCAATCTGAACAGGTAAGATGGATATGTGAAGGGCAGAAATAGCTACAAGAGGCCAGAATGCTTTCACAGATGATAAAGAAATGTTACAAGATGGGGGGAGGGGAGGAGCACCACGTGGGCTTTAGACTTTGAAATGGATACTACGTAGCAGAGTGACCAATGGGGAAAGCACGGGGTCCTAGATTAAGGAAGGGTCCAATTATAAAGGGTCATGTTCAGACAAAGAGCTACAGCCTTTATAAACCCAGAGACAAGGAGACTCAGTAGATTTCAGATTTTTTTAGGTTAATTTTTTCCCATTAGAGAGAAAGAGAGAGGGCGAGAGAGCAGGCTTTCCCATTTGAGGGCTCCTCCCCAGGGAGTGCCCTTTGGGGACATCCCTGCCCAGATGGAATTTGTATATGCTTCCAATAAACTACATTTTTATTAAAAGAAATCTGCCTTAGTCCACAAGTTTATTCTTCAAACTGTAGAGCAAGGAAGACTCTGCACCCCAAACGACACGCTTCAGTATCATCCACTCTTGGTCTTTTTTGGGTACCGTAATTTCCTTCATCTTCACCTGAGATTCCGTCTTTGCGAGGATTGTTGATGGTGGGCGAGTGGATAGAGGTTGGATCGGAGTTATGGTCTGTGTCAATGAAGAAGTCAACAACATCACTGTCAGCCATCGGAGGCGAGGTCATCCACGTCGCGAGGAAGCGCCGCACCGCATTGCCTCGGTCTCATCAGCACCGGCCGCCGTGGCTTGGCCACAGTTGTTAGCACTTTCCCGCCTGCCTGGTGCTGACTGCCCTCTGAGTCACGCACTATGGCAGCCGGCCGCGGGCAGCCGGCGAGAGGCATATCTGTCTGTCCTGTCATGTACACGTGTGTGTCCTGTCTACCTTGTAATTAACGTTCCTTGCTTGTCCCTCAAAATTTACATTGTTATTATGATTCACTTAATATAAATGTGTGTTGCTATGAAGAAAGCTCCTAGATTTATTGAATTTCGAGTCCCACCTGCGGTTGTCTGGGCAGGACCAGACCAAACGATTTCTTGGGCCTAATTGGCCGTGGGCTGGACGTTCCCCACCCCTGCTTAGAAGTACTGTCAGTGCCATAAGGGGGTTCTGGATGGACAGGCGACACAGTGGGAACAGTGAGGGTGGGGGCTCCCAGGCCCCTCCCAGGCAACCAGCATCCCACCTTCCCAGCTGCTCGAGATGGAGGGGAAGGGTCGTGGCGTGGTGGAGGAGGCTGGACCTCCAGGTGCGAGTCACTCCCAGGGCCAGAGCTCACAGACAAGGCCAGTGCCCCTCAGACGGGCACGCAGAGCCAGCAGTGGCACGGGCGAGGCTGCCAGTCTGGATCCCTACTCCAGGTGGCAGGCGGGCATATGCAGCTCCCGGGGTCAGAGGGCGGTCCCCCGGCACGGCCCTTTCCCCTCGCTTGTTCCCCACCCCCTCCCACTGCCACAGGAGTGAGTGCTCAGGCTGGAGGCCCAGCCATTCGTGGGAGGGCGGGATCCTGGGGCCCTCACCTGCCCCACTGAGGACTGTGGGTCACACCTGGGGGGGGGGGGGGGCAGAGAGCCTGTGGCTATGCAGACCGAGGCTGCTCCCACCTGTCCCTGATGTCACGGCCGCACTGCCCTGACCCTCAGCCTGACAGCTTCCACCTCCTTCGCTTCTTTCAGACCTTGTCATCATGGCGTCTTTACCTGATCAGAAGGAAATACAACTTTAAACCACCAGGGAAAGCTCATGCAACGTGGTGTCTGCACTTGCCGTCCCCTGACTTTCTCAGGGCCCGCTCCCCTGTGCAGGCCTGTCTCCAGCCTCCACTCCAACAGGTCATCAAAGTCAAATAGCAAACAAGAAACCCGGGAAATGTTGGCAGCTCAGCTCCCAAATTAATGAAAGCCCACGCCTGTGTGAGGAGCCCTGGCACTGGAGGTGCCACCGCCCAGGAACTCCTGACATCCAGCAGTACCCGGAGCCGCCAGCGGCCTTCACGATCCAGTGCCTTCCTCCTGCTGA
>NW_005871944.1:135256-151634 GCF_000147115.1 Myotis lucifugus
CGTCCTTGACTGAGTACGGTGACCCTGTTCACCAGGTGCAGTGCGTGCTCTGAGGGTTTGTGAACTGCGGGGAGCCGGGGGAGCCGCGCAGTTCGCGGAGCAGAAGAGAAACGGTCAGCTGATGGGGCTTTTCGCGCAATGCCGGGCGTATGGTTTAAAAAGCCTCCCTCATCAATGTTTCCATACCAGGCTCCCGGGGGGGGGGGGGGGGGGAATAAAGGTTGCATCTAGACACTTCCCCTGAGTGGTTTGCAGGGGTTGAACTGAGCCGTGGTTTCCCCTCTGCGATTTTCAGTTTGAGACTTGTTTATTTCCCACCCTCCCCGCAACCGCGCAGACCCTGGGAGGAGCACTCCCTGTGGAGGCAGCCTGGCCGCTGGGAGCCAGGACGGGCTGTCCACTCCCTCTGGGCTGTGCGGAGCAGATGTCCTCATGTCCAGCTGCTCAGGTCCCTGGCTGGGGGCTGCCGCTGCTCTGCCCGCCTCAGGGCGATTCCCAGGAGCCCGGCTGTCACAGCTGCTGCTGCTGAGCTGCAGGCACAGGGCACGCCCAGCTCTGCACCAGGCCCGAGGATCCCGAAACCGGACGCTTACTTCACTGACCCGCCTCGAGCTGGACACACGTCGAAACACAGGTGGCCAGCTGACAGGTCGGCCCGGTCGCCTCGGTGTGGAGGGCAGCTCGGGCCTGGACCGTCTGGGCCTCACAGTGGTGGGCCTGGGGGCAGGCGGGGTCTTCCCAGGGTTCACTGTGCACCGTCACCGGGGCCCAGGGTGAGCAGGCGGCACTGCCAGGGGCCCGGGGGTCCTTGTCCACGCAGCCGGCCACACCAGCCAGCGCTCTGGCGCGCTCACCGAGGTCTCTGCAGAGAGAGGAGGTGTGAGCTGCGGAAAGAGCCAGGACTCCATGGGCCCAACACTGCCCCCTGCTGGGCCCCAGGCCCGGCCATGGCCTTCAGTGGGCCTGGAGCCGACCAGCACCCCAAGGCTGAGGAGCCCCATTTCTCCCGCTGGAGGGGCCCTGCCATTAGTGCCCTGCCTTGAGCCGCAGGCCCAAAGCTGCGAGGGAGTGAGCCGAGGAGAGACCCAGGTCTCAGGGACCCTGCTCCGGGCTTTTCCAAGGGCGGGGCTGCGTCCCCTGGCTGTGTCAGGAAGGGCCTTATTCAGAGTGTGAAAACCACAGGTCAGGCTGCCTCCCCAGGCCAGGGGTCTGGGGGCCAGGTCACTACCTTCTCTAGCTTCTGTTCCCTTGTGGCCCCTACTCCCCAGCCCACAAACCAACCAGTCCCCAGGCTGATCAGACCTGAGACCTTGGCCTGAGATGTCACCTGGCTCCTCTTTCTCCCCCGAAAAACTGGCCTCTGCTCCACCTCCAGCCTCTGCAGGCTGCTCCCTCCCGCAGGGGCTGTCTCCCCCCTTCCCCGAAATCCAGGCTCACATCATGTGCCACCTCCTCCGAGAAGCCTTCCTGGCTCTCTGTTCCCACCCACAGCTAATTCTCAGACAAGCCCTTGGAAGTAGTAGGAATTACGAAATTATCTCTTGGTTTCATGGATACGTGAATGAATCAATTAATGAATTAGTGAAGAGGAAAGACAGCTTGGGGGCAAATCCGTGGACTTTGGAGCCAGAAAGCCTGCGTTAAAGCAGCTTCAGGCTTAGCAGCTGTGCATGGTCTGGACAGGTTCCTTGAAACGGAATCAGAGCAGTGCTTGCCCCTAAGGTTAGAAGTGGGAAGATCTGAAGGAGCTGAGAACAGTGCCGCCGAGCCGAGTCCTGGGACGTCTTTATGAAGTAAAAGCAGGTCAAGGGCAAACCTCGCCTCGCTGATGACAACCACCACCATCAGTGTGAGAACAGGCGCCTGGGCCTTGGCTAGGACGGCCAGACCCTGGGCTGCCGTCAGGGTCCCTGCCTGGGGCCCAGAGGCCCAGGCTGGGGGGCCTTGCTTCCTCCATCAGGCTGTGCAGTCCTGGCAGGCGCTGCCTTCTCTGGTCCCCATGAGCTGGACTCAGAGCGGGATCCTGGGGGCTGTGGGAGAGCTCGGGGAGGGGCTCTGACCCCCATGCCCCCCCAGCCTCTCCTCCTACTTCCTGCCTGAGCTGCCCTGACTAGAGCTGATTCTGAGTGGCCCCCAAGTCGCCCTCTGGGGAGGTGGTCACACAGTTCCCCACATGGCCCTGAGCTGGCCATCAGAGGAGAGAGAACAAGGCCCCAGGTCTGAGGACAGGCATCGTGGGCAGGCCCCGACCCCACAGCACCCACCCGGGGAGACCCATGCAGCCGCAGCAGCACTGGCTGCCCAGGATGCATGCTGCCTGGGGCAGGGGTGAGGGGCTCCACTGGGCTTTCCCAGCTGAGCCAGGACAACCTGTCAGGGTGAACCCCCGAGGGGCCGCACGGGCGGGGCCTGAAAGGAATCTGACTCACTGAAAGGAAAGGCATGAGCAGGACCACGCCAACCTAACCAGCACGAAAAGGAAAGGACTTGCGCCAGCCCTGGAGTCAGGCTCACTTCTACCCGGTGCACAAAGCTCCCAGCACACACGGGAAAACACCAGCAGGCCCGTCAGCAAAGCAAAAGAAGATGACCACACCCAGGGGCGCAGCCGGCAAGCAAGGGCCGGAGGAATCGCCCTTCCTCACGGTCAATGAAGAAATACGAAGGCACGCAGGGGGGCTCCCGAGAGGCGGCCCTGCCAGTCCGCCAGGGGAAAACACCTCCACTCAACTGTGCTGGGTCCCTGAAGAATCTATATATATAAAAGGCTCATATGCAAAGTGTCCCCTCACTCACTATGATGTGCGCTGACCACCAGGGGGCGGCACGGAATGAAGGAAGGCCCCGATTGGCCCTGATCACTGGCCAGGCCTAGGGACCCTACCTGTGCACGAATTTCGTGCACCGGGCCTCTAGTTTGGTAATCAAAATATTAAGACTCGCCCTAACCGGTTTGGCTCAGCGGATAGAGCGTCGGCCTGTGGACTCAAGGGTCCCAGGTTCGATTCCAGTCAAGGGCATGTACCTTGGTTGTGGGCACATCCCCAGTGGGGGGGCGTGCAGGAGGCAGCTGATCGATGTTTCTCTCTCATCGATGTTTCTAACTCTCTATCCCTCTCCCCTCCTCTCTGTAAAAAATCAATAAAATATATTAAAAAAATATTAAGACTCTTTGGCCTAAACAGTCTATTTCTAGGATCACCCCAAAATGTCATCTCAAAAAAGAGAAACAGCTCTAAGCACCAACATTTACCCAAACCTGAGCAGTCAGGGGGTCTCGTGAACACTGACCATCGGAGCGGAGCTCGGGGTACACCAGCCGTGTAACCACAGCTGCGTCCCAGGCCGAGGGCAGAGGCAGCGCAGGTGCGGCCACCAGCAGGCAGGCCTAGGTCTGTGGCTCAGGGGCGGGAGAGGGGACCAAGCCCTCCGCGGGCAGGCCCACAGTTCCTGCAACCCTGGGCAGCCAGGCCAGCCCATCCTGCGCCTGCTTTCTCATCTGTGCGGTGGGACAAGAGCAGCACCAAGAGCAGCACCCACAGCAGTGCCCGCCCGCCCTCAGCCTTGCCCACTCCAGGTGCCTCAGCCTGCCAGGACCTCACTGCGCAGGGAGGCGGCGCGGCGGGAGTGGGAGCAGCCCGGGGCTCCCGGGGGGCCTGCTCTGTGAGGGGGGCCTGGTCCTGAGCGCTGCCTCCACCCAGCGCAGTCGGGGCGGGCTCCCAGGGAAGCGCCGAGCCCACGGCCTGGCATGATGGGGACAGTGACTGCTGAGGACAGCAGCGGGGACAGACCCACACATTGTCTCCGCCTCTGCATTTGTGACATTTCCCCAGAATAAAGCTTTAGAGAAGAATAGCCTCGAGTTCACGGTGATACAACAAAATAAAATGAAAAGGGAAAAGCAGAACCCATCCTCATTCCTCGCAGAAAAAAAAAGACAGAATAACAACAGAACTAAAATCACACTTTTGTAAGGCCCCGGGGAGAAGCTGAGGCCAGGGAAGAGGTCCCTTGCAGAGCCCCGTCTCATCAGCTGGCAGGGACTCACCTCGGCCCCAAGAGCGCCGTCTGCATGTGCGGGGGCGCCCGCCCCGCCCCAGCACCCAGGCACCTGCGTGGGAAACGCGGCGCAGCCCGAGGGCCAGTGCCCGACAGCCAGTCCGAGCTCGGGCTCTGCAGGGACCGCTGGCCACCAGGACAAAAAGCTGAGAGGCCGAGCTGCTGGTGCCACGTGGGTCCTGAGAGGGTGCGCAGAGCGGTGACCACTTTCAGCCAGACCAGACTCTGGGAGTCAGAAGAGGGTGTGTGAGAGAACCGTGTGTGTGTGTGTGTGTGTGTGTGTGTGTGTGTGTGTACGCACGTGTGCTGAAAGGGAGGCAGCGGGAGAGGCGGGAGGACGGAGGGAGTCCACAGGACACAGCACAGCCTGTGGGCTGGGCGAACGGGACACGCAGGCTCAGGAGCTTTGCCTTCTCCCTAAGGGTGATTCTCACGATAAAGCCACGGGGCGGGAGGCCCGCAGCCAGGGTGCGGGGCCAGCACAGGTGCCAGCAGGACCACAGCCCGTCTCTGGGCCAGGATGTGAGGCCCAGGTGAGCAGCACAGCGTGAGGGGGCAGCCAGTACCCGCGGGTTCCTGGTTCTCCTGCCCTGTCCTGACCAACCCAGCCCCCCCCCCCTTATCCCTGCCCACTGCCCAGCCGGTGCCCACGTGGTGAAGCTGTGGTGGCCACGCTCCTGGCCAGGCTGGCCTCTGGGCCCCACATTGCCGCTGCTGTTCTTCAAGCCCGGGAGGCCCAGGTAGGTGGCCTGCAGCGTCTCCAAGTCTTCACCTCGCAGCTGGAGCCACAGCTGGGCAGCTCTGCAGGAAGAGATGCAAGGCAGTCAGTGCGTGAGGGCCCAGGCTGCCACCCTGAGCCTCTGCAAGCTGGGCTGGGAGCACTGGAGGCCCTGTGGCCTCCTCAGTTCTGGGGGGGGGGGGGCGGAGGTCGTGGTCACAGGCCATCGGAACATGCCAGACCACTCTACCTGCCAAGCAAGTCGTCTAGAGACAAGTCGTCAAGGACAGCGGCACAGTGTAGTGTAGTGAATGTAACTAGTGCCCCTGAATTCTACTCATAAAGACGGTTAAATGGCAACTTTTATGTTATAAACATTTTACCACCATGTTAAAAACTACAGTCAAACCTCAGTTCTCATATATCTCCCACCTCAAACAATTCGATTCTCTACTCAGTTGTTCACAAAAAAATATCTCAATTGTCGCCCTAGATGGTTTGGCTCAGTGGATGGAGCGTCGGCCTGCGGACTGAGGGTCCTGGGTTCAATTCCGGTCAAGGCATATGTCTGGGTTGAGGGCTCGATCCCCAGTAGGGGGCGTGCAGGAGATAGCCGATTGATGATTCTCATCATTGATGTTTCGATCTCTCTCTCCCTCTCCCTTCCTCTCTGAAATCAATTAAAAAATATATTTTAAAAAATCTGTTGTCAAACAAAACTTCAGTTCTCGACCTGACAACCCTTTCATGCTGATACCTGTATGACCAGTCACGTGACTCTCAAGTGACAAAGAAAATACTCAAGTGTGAGTAGTTTACTGCTGACCCTCGCATTGTTAACATTCTCGGGAAATTGTGCTGTGAATATTTCCATGTTTTTCTCCTTTTGTTGCTACTTATTATTTATAATATGTACCACGGGTCCTAAGGTTAGTGATAGCAGCAAAGTGAAAAGGAAAGTTGTGAGAAAAACACTAGAGCTTAAAAAAGAAATAATTGCAAAGTAGGATAGAGGTGTTTGCATGTCTGATCTGGCTACTGAGTATGTCATGGTGAAATCGATGATTAGCACAATTTTAAAACATAAAGCGGCCATCAAAAAAGCTGATGTAGCTAAGGGTGTGAAAGAAACAATGATCACAGACAACTGAAGAAGGCTAAGACGAATCACTTGGGGGTCTGGAATAGATTAATTCACTGTACATTACTTTAATGGGAAAAATGATTCAGTTTACAAACAAATCGCTTCTTGAACAGCCTTCCGAGAACCAAGGTTCCACTGGACTCCGAAAAAGGACAAATTACAGTGAAGCAGCCGCCGGCAGTGAGCAGAGTCCGCCTGGAGCTGCAGATACCACAGGCCGCAGCCCTCAGCCCTCAGGCCCCACAGTGGAGCACACACTGCTCGCGGCTGCACGCACTGCAGGACCAGCCAGCCCCCGTCCCCGCAGCCCACACGCCCGCCAGGCCACGACGCTCATGACCACGATGCCACGCCCCAACCGCAGTGCAGACCCTGACCGACCGTGTCTGCAGCCGTCGTGGGCTGTGAGGGCAGCTGTTGGTAGGGTGACCCTACTCCTCATGCCCCTGGGCACCCTTAGGAGGCCCAGATGGGCATGAGTGTTGGCACCCCTGGGGCAGTGCCGGGCCGGCTCCTGGCTCCGGGGAGTGGTCAGGGCTCGAGGCCACAGGCCCCCCTCCCACGAGGATGCGGGGCCACCATGCCTGTCGAAGCGCGCTGCTCGGTCCTCTTCACGCACTTCAGGAGGCAGCAGGTGAGGAAGGCCATGGACATGAGCAGGATGATGGCGCAGCTGACGATGGAGGCGATCACGGCCACCCTGAAGCCAAAGGTCTCATGGGGCGTCACAGCTGCAAGAGAGACGAGACCAGCTCCTGGCATGGCCCGCCGAGGCCCAGCAGTGGCGCTCACCCCGCCCCCAGGAGCCCATGCCATAGGGAGGCAGGGCAGCTGGCTGCTAAGGCGAAGGTCTGTGCAAACCCTTGTAGGAGTGAGGCTATCAGGGAAGACTGCCTCGCAAGAAGGGGGTGTTGGAGCAGGGTTTTAGAGTGTGTGTAAGAGTTTTTGGGGGCACACGGGAGAAGCTCTGACGGTGCCAGGGAGGCCCTTCTGGCTCTCACCCACTGCAGTCTGGGCTCAAGGCCAAACCCAACAGAGCCACAACATGGAAGGGTCCCCACTGTGGGGCACCATATGAGCAGAGGACTCCCAATCTGAGGGCCATGGCAAGAGAAATCTCCCATAGCCCCTGTTGGCTAACTCCCGCTATCTTGGGTTTTGTATCTCTAGGAATCTAATCCTAACAGATACCCTCCTTCTCGAGATTCACCCAACACAGGAGCATTTTAAAGGCTCTGAGAAGTCCTGCAGCCTTTAAGTTAACATGGCCTTTTCCAAACTGTCTTGACTACTGAGCCCTTTTCATCACACAATACACTGGCCTCCCTTTGAAAACGGCTGTGCTGGGTATTACCCTTCAACACCCTGCACTACAAATACAAATAGAAAACCTCTCCCCAACGGGCTGCAGGGCCAGGCGCATCCTGGCCCTCGGTGTCCCGGTCCTAGAATTCTTGGGACGTGGGGTCTTCTATCAGGGCTTGCCACAGGCATGCTTAGAGCCTGAGTCAATGAACAAATGCAGAACAGTAAGCGCTGGCTCAGACAGCAAGGTGACCGCTGGCAAGTGGTGGCCATGCCAGTGGCAGGCCTAGGGTCTGGAGCAGCTCCTGGGACTTGAATCCACACTATGGACGTGAAGCCACCAGGGTCACCAGCACCGGGAGCAGGAGCCTACACAGAGGCCCAGCCGGGACTCTGGCATCCATGGCACCTTCTCTGTGGACACCACGCTGTCCACATGACAGCACCAGGCCCCTCCCAGGGCGCCAGCGAATCTGGGGGGCAGCTGAGGGAAGCGGGCCTCACCTTTGCACACAGGGGGTCCCTGAAAGACCACTCAGCGACGCTCCCCTTCCAGGTGCAGGCGAGGAGGCCAGACCCCCACCATCTGGTGTCCTGAGGGGGCAGTGGAACACGATGACAGTCCCCACAGAGGCCCCGTCGCCGCGGAGCACTTGAAGAGTACCCCGCGGGGGCGGCCGCACTTTGGGTGCACGTGCCTAGGGAGAGTGACAGCATGAGCCCCCATTCCGGAGGCAGGGGCTCTGCAGGAGCCTCGGCTGGCATGGGCACGGCTGCCCGCCGGCCATGGGAAGCCCTGGGTCATCCGGCCCCGGACAGGAGTGGCAGGCAGAGCCAGGGGCTGGGAGCCGACCGACCCGAGGCAAACAATCCGTGTCCTGAGGGCCCCGTGCTGGGAACAGACCACGCGGGGACGTCGCTCAGCAATAGAAACAATAAAATCTTGCCACGTGCAACAACGCGGATGGATCTAGAGCGGATTATGCCAAGTGATATGGCAGATAGAGAAAGATAAATACCATGTGATTTCACTTATATGTGGAATTTAAATAATAAAACAAGTTAATAAACAAAAACCAGAAACGGACCTTAACATACAGACAGCAGGCTGGTGGTGGCCATGTGGGGGGGAGTGGGGGATGGGTAAAACATTTTTTTTTTAAAGGAGACAATCCGATGTTAAAGAAAAATTCTGAGCAGGGGGTTCTTTAAAAAGAGATGTAATGCACACCTACGAATGAAAAAAGGTAGATTTTATAGTTATAGGGAAAAATTAAAAAATAAAACGCATGTGCAAAGCTTGGCACACAGAAAAAAGAAAAAGAAGAAACACGCATCAGAAGACAATGAAAGCAATGATACAGGGATCACCCAAGTATTACAGGCCAAGGTTCCCAGGGTCTGGGCGTTCCTCACTAAATGCTATTCTTGCTATGCGTTAAAATGTAGCACAATATTTTGCAGACCAGCTATAAACAAGATGACCTTGACAGGAACCCAACCAGATAAGTGTAGCCAACTGCAAAGAAATAAAAGTGTAATTAACCAAATAGTGTATGTTGGCAATGGCGACTCAGCCTTTCTTCCTGGAAACAGCTTTGGGAGGGGATCTGGGCTCCTTCCCGTTCTGAGTAGAAACGACCTTGCGACAGACAGCCGTTCCGCACCTGGGAGTCCCAGCACAAGCTCCAGAGGCAGGCTGGGGGGGGCGGGGGGGCGCTGCATGAGAGCAAAACCTTTTGTTACTCCCTAATAATTGAAAAACAAACATAAACTTGGGTTTAAAAATCAGGAAAAGATCTTTGGAGGATACAGGACAAAGGTTCAACACCCTTATTCACAGAGATCTCACACCATGAAAGCTGGACGTCCAAATAAAGAAGTGCCTGACACGGGGGCCAGCTTCAGAGAGGGATACTGGCCGTCTCTTTACACAATCGCTTGCTACAGGAACCGAGGAAACTATTCAAACGAGCGCTAATCTTTTACTCCTCAACTCGGCAGAAAGGCAAAAAGAGAAAGGCCAAGGCCAAGTTAGAAAGGGCCTGGGCAACTCCTCTGGCCCTTGCTCACGGGTGCAGATCCACCCCCGGACGGAGTTCTGGCAAATGCAGTGAGAGCCTTACGCTGTAGATGCAGCTGAGGACGTCGCCAACGGAAATATTATGAGTCCGCTGCCAGGACCTCTGCACCAGGAGGTTCGCCTCACAGCAGTGAGCAGTGAAGTCACCCCGTCTCCAGCTGTGGGGACGGTGCCGCAAGGAGAGGTACATCTGGTGATGTCAGCAAGGCCGTCCTTACAGAAGGACAGAGAGACAATCACGGCATCCTATATAATAAAAGGGCAATATGCTAATTGACCATCACACCATCACAAAGATGGTGGCACCCACAGCCAATAAGGAGGGACTATGCTAATTGACTGCCATGCCCTTAAAGATGGCAGCGCCCAGTCCCTTCACCCCACCGGGGCGGCAGGCGTGCGGCAAGGCTCCACGCACCTGCCTCCAGAGTCCCCCAGTCCCCTCAGCCCCCCAGCTGCCAATGGCCGGCCCGAGGCGCGGGCAAGCCTCGGATGGCCAGTCACTATGAGGTGCACTAACCACCTCTTGGTCCTTTTCCCTGGCCAGCAGGCTCTGATCGCCCAATGACAAACGGGGACCTGGGGTGGAGGACAGGGCCAGGGAGTGGGCAGAACGGCCGACCTCCTGGTCCCTCCCCACAGCTGGCAGGCTCCGATCGCCTAATGGTGGACGGGGACCTGGGGGTGGGCGGCAGCGGGGGGCAGGGCCAGCTGTGGGCAGCTGGGGAAGATGGCCCTGAACACAGGCCAGGCCTAGGGACCGTACCCGCACACAAATTCGTGCACCAGGCCTCTAGTTCTTTATAAAATAATAACATTGAAACAGCCGCATGTGCCGGCGGAGGGCGGAGGGCTGTGTCCCGCACGGGGTGAAGCTCAGTGGGCACCCCACATGCCTCCCCTGCCCGCGTGCAAGAGGCTCTTCCTTCTGCTTTTCCAGAATGTTCTGATTTTGAGCACTGACTCCCCGACTTGGGCAGAAAGGTAGAGTGGCTCGTCTCAGAGACCGGGAGGCTGCCGTGGACACACTAATCGGGAGGTGTCTGCGGGGGCCCCGTGGCAGAGGCCTGAGCAAGGGGGTGGGGACAGACGCCAGCTCCTCCAGGCTGAGGCCCGTTATTCCAGCGACCTGTCCTGGGGATGCGCGGACGGGCCGCCCTGCACACCGGGCACAGACCCTGCTGCCCGCTCGCCTGCCCACCCAGCCATGCCCTTGTGCTCCCTCCCAGGCTGCCCCCATGTTCACTTTGAGGTTAGTTACCAAACCCTCTCTTCTTTACTGGTTTTGGCCCCAAATCTTAGAATTTAATTGGACTCCTTCTCAATCCACGACCAACCTATCAGCAAACTTGCTTTCTGGATATAGTCCACACCGGCCATCTGTACTGGGCCAGAGTGCCCCCAAAATCAGGCCCACCTGGCAGCAGCCATGGAGGCTCCACTGTGAAACAAAGCCCCCTTTCGCACAGGTGTGGGGACCACACACGCCACCAGCTCACATGCCCGGGGCTCAGGGAGGCCGGCTGCCCACGCCCCTCACTGCGGTGACAAGGAGGCCGGGCGTGGCCGTGCTCGGCCAGCTGCCTGAGCCCACCCTGCCTCTGCCCCACCAGGAGCCGGCGCAGTGTGAGCTGGGGGCTGCCTTCTGGATCCCCACAAACAGCACCAGGTACCTAATGGGTGTTTGCTGGGTTGCAGCCCTCTGAGGAAGAGGGGAAACTGAGGCACGGCAAAGCTGGATGCAGCACGCCTCCCCCTCGGGCTCACACACCAGCAGCACGAGGCCCGCCGCATGCATGCACGGCCGCATGCCCAGCCTCCCTCGGCCCGGGAGCAGCGCTCTCCCCACTTTCCCACGGAAAGGCCACACGCAGGGGGCGGGCATGCCCGACGCCCAGACAGAGGGAGCAGCGCCTGGCGGTGCAGCACCTCGGGTTCCTACAGCACAGCAAGGGCAGACGCGGGGCCTTGCGACATAAACAGCATGTACACTAATAAGACGCAACAACAGTCCCAACAGCCTGGCCACGCTCCGTGGGGTGGAGCTCACCCCTCGCACCACAAGGCTGTGGGTTCGCTCCCGGTCAGGGCACATGCCTAGGCCGCAGGCTCGACCCTCAGTCGGACGCTCACAGGAGGCAACTGATGGATGTTTCTCTCTCACATCGATATTTCTCCCTCACTCCTCATCCCTCTCTCTAAAACAATAAGCATATCTTCAGGTGAGGATAAAAAATAATCACAGCTACAAAAAAGGTTAAGTTAGAAAAAAAAAGACAAAGAGCCCCCAAGCAGTGGTGTAGGATACTTAGTTAAGAAAATTAAATGAATAGCATCCAAATCAGAAAGAAAGAAGCAAAACTTCTCTATTAGATAACATGGTCTTGTGTCCAGAAAAATCCCCAGGAATCTGCTAAAAACCTATGGGAACTAATAAATATGCCCAGCAAGGTGGCAGGATACAAGATCAATATATGAAACCCAAGGCATCTCAGTGCAGTGGCCAGGAACACGCTGAAAATGAAATTAGGAAGACAATCCATTTACAAGAGCATCAAGAAAAATACATTACTTATAGTTTTAGCAATAAATTTAAGAAAAGCAGCACAAAACGTAAACTCTGAAAACTACAAAACATTGTTAAGGAAATTAAAGAGCTAAACAAATGGGAACTGCCACGTGTCGGGCGTCGGAAGCCTTCCCAGTGAAGAGGGCAGATGCGGAGTCCACGCCCCGAGCAGAGGCCCCTCGGCTGCCGCTGCAGAAATTGACAAGCTGCTCCTAAAATTCACAAGGAAACGCAGAGCCTCAGAATAGCCAAACAAAACCAGACCGAAAAGGAACAAAGTTGGAAGACTCACACTTCCCTATTTCAGAACTCACCACAGAGCTATGGGGATGGAAGCAGAGGTCCTGCGTAGAGACAGACACATGGCGGTGGGACCGACGCACCTCCAGGCCCTCGCCTCGGACAGGGGTGCCAAGATGATGCCATGGGAGGGGTCGGTCTCCAACAACCGTGCTGGGATGACACCCACACGCAGAAGAATAAAGCTGGGCCTGTCCCCACATCCTGTACAGAAATCAACTGAAAGTGAATCAAAGACATAAATATAAAGGCCAAAACTTTAACACTCTTGGAGGGAAGCATAGGGATCAGTCTTCTTGACCTGGGATTAGGCAATGGTTTCTTAGATATGATAACAATAACCAAACAACAAAAGAAAAAATAAACTGGACTTCAGCAAAGTTAAAAATATTGGTACTTCAAAGGACACGACCCAGAAAATGAAAAGGTTTACAAAGTGAGACAAAATATTTGCAAATCACGTATCTGATAAAGGACTTGTCTCTGGAATGTATAAATCATTACAACCGAATTATAAAAACACAAACAACCCAATTTTAAAATGGCCAAAGCTCTGAAAAGACATTTCTCTAAAGGTTTCCTGATGACCGCCAATACCCACATAAAAAGATGCTCAACATCGTTCGCTTCAGAGAAATGCAAACCGAAACCCCAGGGAGCACACAGAAGACAGGTGTACCGGGACATGCGGAGCCCAGAGCGGGACGCTGCAGGGGCGGGGCCGCAGGGGCGGGGCCGGGGGCTGCTTGGACAATCTCTCCAGCAGTTACATGGAGCATCACCACAGGTCACAGTGACGCCCTCCCAGAAACAGAAGAAGAAACACACATCCACACACACACACACACACACACACACGCACACACCTGTACACAAAGCTCACAGCAGCATCGTTGCCAGTAGCCAAGAGGAGAAATAACCCAAGTGTCCACCAACTAAATAGGTCCATCCATACAATGGAATATTATTTGACCATAAAAAGGAATGAAGCACTGACGGGCTACAATGTGGAGGAACCTTCAAAACATTGTGATCAGCGCATGAAGTCAGCACAAAATTGTACGATCCGTTTCTGTGAAATGTCCAGAAAAGGCAAATCCACAGACAGGAAGTAGATTAGCAGTTGGGGGGGGGAGGGGGAGGGGGGACCTGACTGTGCTAAGGGATGTGGGTCTTCTTTCTGGGGTGATGACAATGTCCTAAAATCGTGAATATTCTAAAAGCCATTGAGTTGTACACATTAAATGTACAATTTAAATGGGTGAATCATATGGTATGTAATTTATACCTCCATAAGTTATTACAAAAACTCAGGGGAAATATATATGTCAAAGAAATGCAAATTTGAAACCTAAAATACAGTTTCTGGCCTCTTAGCTTGGTTAAGATTAGAAAGACAAACAGCCCACCAGAGTGGTGCTGGCTTAGGGGCAGGGGGCCCCCTCTAGACCTGTCCAGGACCCCCCCACGGACCCTCGCTGTCCATGGCCACGGCGGAGCCCAGTGTCTCGGCTCTTAGTTGACCACAGTGTCTCCACAAGGGCCAAAGCGGCGAGGGCATGCGCGGTGCGTGGGCGGGCGGGTGAGACCTAACGCAGGACACGCTCCTTTCTTTCCCAGGATCTGTGGGCTTGGACATGCCCTTTCCTTCCAGCCAGGAAGGTGGACGTGGGCTTTGGGGCAGGGTAGATGGGCCGGGCGGCCACAGGCGGGCCACGTGGCCCTTCCCCAGGATCGCCAGGCAGGCAACACTTCCCAGTCCTCCATTTAGAGCTGTGACTTCTCTATTTTTCCGTAACCTTTTCCCCCCCTTTGGTGTACATTTAAAAAATGTATTTATTTCAGTATAGTTGGTACACCCTTATATTGGTTATATTCGTTCCAGATGGATAGCATGGTGATTTAGCATTTTGATACCTTACAATTGATCACCCCACTAATTCTAGTAATCACGTCACTGTGCAAACTCATCACAATATGATTGACTACAGTCCCCTCCCCCTTCCTTCCACCTCTTCCGTCTGTTTCTGTGTGGTTTTTAGATTCCACATAGAAGTTTTCACATGGTATTTGTCTTTCTGACTTATTTCATTTAGCATAATACCCTCTAGATCCATCCATGTTGTTGCAAATGACAAGATTTCCATCTTTTTATTGCTATAAAATATTCCATTGTATATATGTACCACCTCTTCTTTATCCATTCATCTATCAATGACACCCTAGGTTGCTTCTATAACTTGGCCATCATAAATAATGCTGCAATGAACATAGAGGTGCATATAGCTTTTTGAATTAGTGTTTTTATTTTCTTTAGATAAATACCCAGAATAGAATTGCTGGGTTGTATGGTATATCCATTTTTAGTTTTTGAGGAATATCCTATTTTCCATAATGGCTGCACCAATTTACCATCCCACCCACAATACACAATGAAAAAATTTTTTCTAGATGTAATTTAGTTACAGGATATTTTTCCTTACATGGTATTTTTCCACTACACAATGGTTCCCTTTTCTCCACATCCTCGCCAACACTTGTTTATTGATTTATTGATGGTAGCCATTCTGGCAGGTGTGAGGTGATCTCTCATTGTGGTTTTAATTTGCATCTCTCTGATGATCAGTGATGTTAACTTCTCATATGTCTATTGCCATCTGTCTGTCCTCTTTAGAGGGAATCCAAGGGGAGCCCAGAGCGACCCTCACCATCCCGCATCCTGCGGCTGCCTCCTTTCTGCCCCCCCCCCCCCCCGCCCTCCAGGTGCAGGGTGCAGGGAGTGCTGGAGCCTCGGGGAGCAGGCCTGGGCCTGCGGGCAGTGGGAGGGTGGTCTCTACAAGGGCTGGGCACCCAGTCAGCCAGTCAACAAACATTTAAAGCCCAGCTCTGAGCCAGGTTCCCCCACCCCACCACCCCTCACCAGCTCACAGGGGGACGAGAGAAGGACACAGACCCCAGGACACTGAATCCATCTGGTTGGACTTTCAGGAAGAGCAGAGTAATGCACCCATTTTACAGATTGCAGGAAAAACACAGCCCATTGCTGTGTTTTAGACAGTGCCAAACTATCTCCAAAGACCCCTCCCTTCACAGCCCCACAGAGAGAAGGGTGCCCATTTCACAGCCCAAGAGACTGGGTGCATAGGGCAGGGGAGGGGTGCGGTGGGAAGGACAGTGTTACCCCAGAGAACAGCCTGGGGGCAGGTGGATAGTGTCCACCACTTAGCACACCTGGAAACTGAGGCACAGAGGCTGAGACGCACCCCAAGTAAAAGGGGGCTTCCAACCTCCAGTTTCAGGGAGGGTTATGGGCTGGGACCCAGGGCTTCCATGGGCAGGAAGCTGTGCTGCAGCAGCCCAGAAGCAGGGCTGGGGCTGGGCTGGCGGCCAGAGGGCAGGGCCGGGACTCCGTGCCTCTCTCCCCCAGGAGAGTCCTCTGCAAACAGCCTTTTGTATGCAAACCTTGGAAGGCCCCTCTCCCTGTCCTGGCCGACCTTGGGCAAGTCCCTGCGGCTCTGTCCACACCCTCCTCCCAGCACCCTAGCACACACTGTGTCCCTCCCACACCCGGCGAAGCACCCAGGTCAGGGCTGGGCATCAAGCTGCCCTGGGATGCCAAACAAAATAAAGCCACCCACCAGGCCAGGGCAGGTCTTAGCTCCTATTGGTGACTCAACTCCCTGGGCCCCAGTTTCCCCATCTGAGAGGACCCCCCACCCCCCGCCCCCTGATGGCAGGTGTCATTGCTGTAAGTGGGACCAGCTGCACCCAGGCTGACCTGGGCCCATCCTGCCGAGCGCGGCACAGGTGCTGAGACTCCTCAGCGTCTACAGTGAGCCTCTGGGGCAGTGGTTCTCAACCTTGGCTGCACATTAGAATCACCTGGGAATCTCTTTAAAATCCTGATTTCTGGGCCTCATCCTCCGGAAATTCTGTTTCTTCGTTACTAATGCTGTGACCCCACCCCATAACAAAGAAACAGAATTTCCGGAGGGTGAGGCCCAGAAATCAGGATTTTAAAGAGATTCCCAGGTGATTCTAATGTGCAGCCAAGGCTGAGAACCACTGCTCTGGGGCATCCAGGGCGCATGGTCCGGGCTTGATTCCGTTTCTAAAAGGGTTAGATTTCAGGTGCGTTCATGGGACAAAGTCGGCATTGGAGCTTTAGATGCCTTCCTACCCCAGAACCAGGGCACGAAG
>NW_005871944.1:152640-157171 GCF_000147115.1 Myotis lucifugus
TGCCCCCCCCCCCGCCCCGTCTGGGAAAGGGCGCAGAGACCGAATCGCGCCCCGCGGTCCTGGCCTCACCTGTACTGTTCCCGGGGGCGGTCGTGGCGTCCCCCGAATGGCCCCTAGGCCTCGCCCTGCCACGGAGGGTCTCGGACGCCTGACGCATCCCTGCGGCTCCCGGCGGTCCGCCAGCCCGACTGCCCCGACTCGGCCGCGGGACGGGGCGGGGCACCCGGCCACGCCTCCCAGAGTCCCGCCCCCTCCCCGTGGGCCCGGGGGCGGGGCCACCCCAAGGGAGCCCAACGCCCGAAGGGCCTGGCGCAGGTGGTGACCTCCCCCCCGCCTCTCCGATGGAGCGGGCCTCCCTAGGCCAGAGGTCAGGGGGACCCCACTGTGTCACTGTGGGCCGGGCCTTCGGAGGCAGGGGTAGGCACTGTGCGCCTCACCCGGGGACGCCTGGGTTGCGGGGCAGGATTCGGACCCTGGGGTCAGGCGCAGCGCGCCCAGCGCACACACCCGCGGGCCCGCCCTCTCCTGACTCCGCCCATCCTGCCCTGGTCCCTCTGAAGAGGTCTTCCCAGTCCCCATCCCGGCCCAGCCCAGCCCGGGACACCACGGAGGGGGTGGGGGGCTCAGACCACAACCGGAGCTGGAGCCAGACAGGGCTCAGGGCGGCGTTTGAGCGGGAGCACATGCGGGCCGAGTGGCGTAGGCGGTCCTGCAGCCCTAACAAAGGCCCCGACGTCTGCGCACGTTGGAAGCTTGAGGGACCCGCTAGTGTGGCTGGCACAGGAGGTGTGGGAAGGTGGCCCGTGGACGGGACTGGCTCTGGAGGCCTGGCCAGTGGCGGTGGTAGGTGAGTGTTCCCTGGGACCCCGCAGTGCGGAGCAGGCACCCCGCTCTCCGAGCCCGGCAAGCTGAGGTTCAGTTTGACAGCCAGTCAGGTTGGTTTCCCCGTCTCCCATTCCCACTTCAGACGCGTGGGCCACACCAGAGGACGGTCTTCAGTTCCTCCACGTGAAACCAAGCTCCGTCTGCCACATTGGGAAGCCAGGTGAGTCCTCAGGGCCCCCAGCGGCCTCCTAACCCCCCACCCCAGACCATACTGGGGACCTGGAACCCCTGAATTCCCTGCTGAATGGCCAGAGCCGACCTCTGGGGCCTTGTGACCTCACTGGGTCTGAGCCCTGTGCACAGGGCTGTGCGGAGGGCAGCTGTCAGTAGGCAGGGGACCGGCTGGGGGGAAGCTCGGTGGCCCTGGAAGTGCAGGCTGGAGCTGGTGGGAGCTGCCCGCGGGCCGCCCACAGCGCCGCACTCTGGCCCAGGCCTGCAGGAGCCCACGTGCTGAGTCCAAGCCTGGCCAGGAGGTGGACATGCCTCCTGGGGCTGCTGTAGCGAGCGCCGCAGACTGGGTGCCCGAGCACCACAGAACGTATTGCCCGGGGGCTCTGGAGGCCGCACTCAGAAGGGTCTGTCCCAGGCCCTTCCAGCTTCCAGTGGTTCCTCGGCTGTGGCAGCAGCATCTCGGGCTTCACATGGCTGCTTAGTCCCAGGTGCGTATCTGTCCACACTCCCCCTTTGCACAGGACACCAGTGCTGCTAGGTTAGGGCCCCTAACAACCTCGCTAACTTGACTGCATCTGCCTCTAAAAGAGGGCGTGTTCTGAGGGACGGGGGTTAAGACTTAAGCACAGTTCAGTCCATAACAGACATGTTTTCTCGGCCATCTGGTGTTCAAGCATGTGGGCCAGCTTCTGCCTGTACCAGCTGGGAGCTGGGTGGCCCGAGACCTCCTTCCTGTGGCAAGGAAGCCATGCGTGTTGCCACACCTCAGGACCCACCTGCTGCCAAGGCTGTCGCGGGGCGCACGGGGGGCCCTGGGGCTGGTTCTGGAGGTGGAAGCCCGGCCAGGATGGGCCTTGCCTGGCTGCCCCATGCACCTTCCCAGGGCCTCCTGGAGGGTGCCAGCAACGCTGACAGCACAGGGAGAGAAACTAGGCCAGGTTCTAGCCCATCACAGACAATAGACCAGCTGGGCCCTCTACACACCTCTCCCCACCTGTCAGGCCTCCCCGTGCCGGGGCCTTAACGTTCTCATCTGAGGGATAGAGAAGGTTCTGTCGCCTCCTGAGGCAAGGGAGGCGGTGACTCGCTCCAAGATGGCACAGCGCTTGCATGTGGGCACCTGCCACCTGCTCCTGGCTCTCCCAGCTCCCCAGGCTCTCTGCGTCCCAGCCCAGACCCGGAGCAGTGCCTGGGTGGTGCTGGGCTGGTTTCTCCTTGCCCTCGGGCTCAGCCACCTCCTCAGGGAGCCTTCCCTGATGCCTGCCCAGCACAGGCGTGCTCTGACCTTAAAGCCTGTGCCATGTCTGCGAGTTGGAGACAACATGTGGGCAGCTGGCAGGGAGACAAGGAGAGCCCAGCACAGATGCCGAGGAACTGACTATAGCCTTGACCTCTCTGCATTTGGGGGTCCAGCTCCCACCCCATTACTTACTCCCCCATCTAGGTTTGCAGCTGGGAGCACACAGTCTGGGGTAAGGAGCCAAGGAGGCTGGTGCAGGGGGAGGAGTCCGAAAGTCCTGGGCCTCAGTGTTGTGCTCTGTAAAATGGGCTTCCACATGCTGCCAGAGATATCGGGGCGGGGGGAGGGATGGTTAGGGTCTAGTCTGGCGGTCTCCTCTTCCCACCAGTTTAGCTGAGGCATTGCCTGCCTCAGCCCCAGCCTCTGGCACAGCACCCACAGCACTGGTGGCTGAGGGAGCCCGGCATCAGCCTGGTAGGGGAGGTGGTTATTGGTGTGTTTCCCTCAAGTTCAGTCATAACTAGAATTGTAAAATGCCTCTTGTTTTTCTCTAAATAAATATTCTTCATCTTTACTTCAAATCCAAGTCCAAGAAGTTCCATTGCAAGATAAGAGTCACATAAGCAGGTGACCTCGTGGGCTTGGCCTCTTTTTCTTTTAAGCTTTTAAAATTAAAAGCATTTTAAAAATAAAAGTAATCTGAGCTTGTAGCTCCAAAGAGCGAGGTATTTGGGGAGAAAAGAATTTCCCCCAGAGCGTTGGCCTGTCATGTCACCTGCCCGGGTTGGGGGCTCATGCCCCAGTACGGGGCGTGCAGGAGGCAGCCGATCAATGATTCTCTCTCATCATTGATGCTTCTCTCTCTCTCCCTCTCCCTTCCTCTCTGAAATAAATTTTTAAAAAATAAATAAAAATTAAAAGAATTTCCCTCAGCGTTTTCTGCCAGGCTACTTGGTACCCTCCACGCACAGGCCCGGCATTCCACAGGAAGAGCTGGTGCCCTTATGCAGGCAGCCGTTGCCTGGAGCCCACTCACCACCCTGGTCCGAACCCTGACCAGAGTCCTCCCTGCCAGGCGCCCGCACAAGTCAGGCTCGCCTGGGCTTTCAGGAGGAGACCGTCGAGTCACTTCAGATGCCATCGATCCCCTGGCCACAGGTTTGAAGTGACTACTTGGAGACACGCAGAGGGCGAGAGCAGGCCACACGACCAGCCCTGTGCGCGCCAGGCCTCCCCGAGCTGGGACTGTGTACCTGGGACTCCTCTGCCCTTCTGGGCAGCCCGACTGTGGTTATGTCTTCCTGCCGCTTGACTTCTTGTGTGTGAGCTTGGACCTGTTATCTAAGCAGAAAGCAGAGCATCATAAAGGTTTCAGGGCGGGTGCACTGGACACACGGACAGGACAGTTCTGAATTCCACCTGCAGGAGACACTGGCCTGCCGCCTCCCTCACAGATGGGAGCCCGAGGCTGGGAGAGCAGGACGGTCCTGGCCAAGGCGCTCGCTCGTGTGCTGGGTCCTGACACCTGACTGGCTGAGGGCTCCCTTGTGGTGGTAGGGCCGGGCGCCTGCTGGGGACAGGGTGTGTGCCCACCTCCCAGCTGCTCCAGGGAAGCAGCAGAAAGCAATGCCCGTGGGTCAGGCATCCAGGGGCTCAGTGTACCCGCCCAGCCAGCGTGTGCAGGAGAGGAAGGGGGCACTGGACCCCCCCCCCAAGTGTGCCAGCCTGCTCTCCACACTCCCCTCCCTCTGTGCTAGGGAGCCCAGCACAGACCCCATGCCACTGGCCCTCTGTCCTGCGCTGACAGCTGCACGGTCCTAATAAGCAGGTGCCCAGGGAGCTCCTTCCACACCTGAGACAGGCTCAGGCCTGCTTCTGGGGGAGGCGGGGGGGGGGGGGGAGGGGGCGCGGCGGGCTGCCTCAGGGGGCTGCAACGGGGTGATGGCTGCTGGCAGCTTGAGCTCTGAGGGAGGCCCTGTGCCACGGGTCCCAGAGCTGGAGGGCAGGGGCCAGTGCATCTGAACTTCCGGAGCAGCAGCAGAAAGCCCTGGGCAAGGCCGCACGGCAACAGCCCCGCGCAGAAAAGCCGCGGGGATGCTGCTCAGCCTCCTGGTCCCAGCTAGAAGCCTCCCCGGCTGGGTCTGGGAGCAAACGTCCCGAAGACCAAGGGGGAGGGGAAGCTGCCGCATCCTCCAGGCTGTGGGCGCGCTCACTTCTATTGCCTCCTGTTCTCTA